>NW_027139241.1:92500-252500 GCF_035084215.1 Heptranchias perlo | reverse complement strand
GTGTGTGTCTCTCTCTGGTGTGTGTGTCTCTCTCTCTCTCTCTGGTGTGTGTGTCTCTCTCTCTCTCTCTGGTGTGTGTCTCTCTCTCTGGTGTGTGTGTCTCTCTCTCTCTCTGGTGTGTGTCTCTGTCTCTCTCTGGTGTGTGTGTGTCTCTCTCTCTGGTGTGTGTGTCTCTCTCTCTCTCTGGTGTGTGTCTCTCTCTCTCTCTCTGGTGTGTGTGTGTCTCTCTCTCTCTGGTGTGTGTGTCTCTCTCTGGTGTGTGTGTGTCTCTCTCTCTCTGGTATGTGTGTGTGTCTCTCTCTCTCTGGTGTGTGTGTGTCTCTCTCTGGTGTGTGTGTGTGTCTCTCTCTCTCTCTGGTGTGTGTGTCTCTCTCTCTCTGGTGTGTGTGTCTCTCTCTCTGGTGTGTGTGTCTCTCTCTCTGGTGTGTGTGTCTCTCTCTCTGGTGTGTGTGTGTCTCTCTCTCTCTCTGCTGTGTGTGTCTCTCTCTCTGGTGTGTGTCTCTTTCTCTCTCTCTGGTGTGTGTGTCTTTCTCTCTCTCTGGTGTGTGTGTCTCTCTCTCTGGTGTGTGTGTCTCTATCTCTCTCTCTGGTGTGTGTGTCTCTCTCTCTGGTGTGTGTCTCTTTCTCTCTCTCTGGTGTGTGTGTGTTTCTCTCTCTCTGGTGTGTGTGTGTCTCTCTCTCTGGTGTGTGTCTCTTTCTCTCTCTCTGGTGTGTGTGTCTTTCTCTCTCTCTGGTGTGTGTGTGTCTCTCTCTCTGGTGTGTGTGTGTCTCTCTCTCTCTGGTGTGTGTGTCTCTCTCTCTCTCTGGTGTGTGTGTGTCTCTCTCTCTGGTGTGTGTGTCTCTCTCTCTCTCTGGTGTGTGTCTCTCTCTCTGGTGTGTGTGTGTCTCTCTCTCTCTCTGGTGTGTGTGTGTCTCTCTCTCTCTCTCTGGTGTGTGTGTGTCTCTCTCTCTCTGGCTGTGTGTGTCTCTCTCTCTGGTGTGTGTGTGTCTCTCTCTCTCTGGTGTGTGTGTCTCTCTCTCTCTCTGGTGTGTGTGTCTCTCTCTCTCTCGTGTGTGTGTGTCTCTCTCTCTCTGGTGTGTGTCTCTCTCTCTCTCAGGTGTGTGTCTCTCTCTCTCTCAGGTGTGTGTCTCTCTCTCTCTCAGGTGTGTGTCTCTCTCTCTCTGGTGTGTGTGTCTCTCTCTCTCTGCTGTGTGTCTCTCTCTCTCTCTGGTGTGTGTGTGTCTCTCTCTCCCTCTGGTGTGTGTGTCTCTCTCTCTCTCTCTGGTGTGTGTGTGTCTCTCTCTGGTGTGTGTGTGTGTCTCTCTCTCTCTCTCTGGTGTGTGTGTCTCTCTCTCTCTCTCTGGTGTGTGTGTCTCTCTCTCTCTCTCTGGTGTGTGTGTCTCTCTCTCTCTGGTGTGTGTGTCTCTCTCTCTGGTGTGTGTGTCTCTCTCTCTCTCTGGTGTGTGTCTCTCTCTCTCTGGTGTGTGTCTCTCTCTCTCTCTCTGGTGTGTGTCTCTCTCTCTCTGGTGTGTGTCTCTCTCTCTCTCTGGTGTGTGTCTCTTTCTCTCTCTCTGGTGTGTGTGTCTCTCTCTCTCTCTCTCTCTCTGGTGTGTGTGTCTCTCTCTCTCTCTCTCTGGTGTGTGTGTCTCTCTCTCTCTCTGGTGTGTGTGTGTGTCTCTCTCTCTGGTGTGTGTCTCTTTCTCTCTCTCTGGTGTGTGTGTGTGTCTCTCTCTCTCTCTGGTGTGTGTGTGTCTCTCTCTCTCTCTCTGGTGTGTGTCTCTCTCTCTCTGGTGTGTGTGTGTCTCTCTCTCTCTGGTGTGTGTGTGTCTCTCTCTGGTGTGTGTCTCTCTCTCTCTCTCTGGTGTGTGTGTCTCTCTCTCTGGTGTGTGTGTCTCTCTCTCTCTCTCTGGTGTGTGTGTCTCTCTCTCTCTCTCTGGTGTGTGTGTCTCTGTCTCTCTCTGGTGTGTGTGTCTCTCTCTCTCTGGTGTGTGTGTGTCTCTCTCTCTGGTGTGTGTCTCTCTCTCTCTCTCTGGTGTGTCTCTCTCTCTCTCTCTGGTGTGTGTGTCTCTCTCTCTCTCTGGTGTGTGTCTCTCTCTCTCTCTCTCTGGTGTGTGTGTGTCTCTCTCTCTCTGGTGTGTGTGTCTCTCTCTGGTGTGTGTGTGTCTCTCTCTCTCTGGTATGTGTGTGTCTCTCTCTCTCTCTGGTGTGTGTGTGTCTCTCTCTGGTGTGTGTGTGTGTCTCTCTCTCTCTGGTGTGTGTGTCTCTCTCTCTGGTGTGTGTGTCTCTCTCTCTGGTGTGTGTGTCTCTCTCTCTCTCTCTGCTGTGTGTGTCTCTCTCTCTGGTGTGTTTCTCTTTCTCTCTCTGGTGTGTGTGTGTTTCTCTCTCTCTGGTGTGTGTGTGTCTCTCTCTCTGGTGTGTGTCTCTTTCTCTCTCTCTGGTGTGTGTGTCTTTCTCTCTCTCTGGTGTGTGTGTGTCTCTCTCTCTGGTGTGTGTGTGTCTCTCTCTCTCTGGTGTGTGTGTCTCTCTCTCTCTCTGGTGTGTGTGTGTCTCTCTCTCTGGTGTGTGTGTGTCTCTCTCTCTCTGGTGTGTGTCTCTCTCTCTGGTGTGTGTGTGTCTCTCTCTCTCTCTCTGGTGTGTGTGTGTCTCTCTCTCTCTCTCTGGTGTGTGTGTCTCTCTCTCTCTCTGGCTGTGTGTGTCTCTCTCTCTGGTGTGTGTGTGTCTCTCTCTCTCTCTGGTGTGTGTGTCTCTCTCTCTCTCTCTGGTGTGTGTGTCTCTCTCTCTCTGGTGTGTGTCTCTCTCTCTCTCTGGTGTGTGTGTCTCTCTCTCTCTCGTGTGTGTGTGTCTCTCTCTCTCTCTGGTGTGTGTGTGTCTCTCTCTCTCTCAGGTGTGTGTCTCTCTCTCTCTCAGGTGTGTGTCTCTCTCTCTCTGGTGTGTGTGTCTCTCTCTCTCTGCTGTGTGTCTCTCTCTCTCTCTGGTGTGTGTGTGTCTCTCTCTCTCTCTGGTGTGTGTGTCTCTCTCTCTCTCTCTGGTGTGTGTCTCTCTCTCTCTCTCTGGTGTGTGTGTCTCTCTCTCTCTGGTGTGTGTGTGTCTCTCTCTCTCTGGTGTGTGTGTCTCTCTCTCTCTCTGGTGTGTGTCTCTCTCTCTCTGGTGTGTGTCTCTCTCTCTCTCTCTGGTGTGTGTGTGTCTCTCTCTCTCTGGTGTGTGTCTCTTTCTCTCTCTCTGGTGTGTGTGTGTGTGTCTCTCTCTCTCTGGTGTGTGTGTGTCTCTCTCTCTCTCTCTGGTGTGTGTCTCTCTCTCTCTGGTGTGTGTGTGTCTCTCTCTCTCTCTGGTGTGTGTGTCTCTCTCTCTCTCTGGTGTGTGTGTCTCTCTCTCTGGTGTGTGTCTCTTTCTCTCTCTCTGGTGTGTGTGTGTCTCTCTCTCTCTCTCTGGTGTGTGTGTGTCTCTCTCTCTCTCTCTGGTGTGTGTCTCTCTCTCTCTGGTGTGTGTGTGTCTCTCTCTCTCTCTGGTGTGTGTGTCTCTCTCTCTCTGGTGTGTGTGTCTCTCTCTCTGGTGTGTGTGTCTCTCTCTCTGGTGTGTGTGTCTCTCTCTCTGGTGTGTGTGTGTCTCTCTCTCTCTCTGCTGTGTGTGTCTCTCTCTCTGGTGTGTGTCTCTTTCTCTCTCTCTGGTGTGTGTGTCTTTCTCTCTCTCTGGTGTGTGTGTCTCTCTCTCTGGTGTGTGTGTCTCTATCTCTCTCTCTGGTGTGTGTGTCTCTCTCTCTGGTGTGTGTCTCTTTCTCTCTCTCTGGTGTGTGTGTGTTTCTCTCTCTCTGGTGTGTGTGTGTCTCTCTCTCTCTCTGGTGTGTGTGTCTCTCTCTCTCTGGTGTGTGTGTCTCTCTCTCTGGTGTGTGTGTCTCTCTCTCTGGTGTGTGTGTCTCTCTCTCTGGTGTGTGTGTGTCTCTCTCTCTCTCTGCTGTGTGTGTCTCTCTCTCTGGTGTGTGTGTCTTCTCTCTCTCTGGTGTGTGTGTCTCTCTCTCTCTGGTGTGTGTGTGTCTCTCTCTCTGGTGTGTGTCTCTCTCTCTCTGGTGTGTGTCTCTCTCTCTCTCTCTCTGGTGTGTGTCTCTCTCTCTCTCTCTGGTGTGTGTGTCTCTCTCTCTCTGGTGTGTGTGTGTCTCTCTCTCTGGTGTGTGTGTGTCTCTCTCTCTGGTGTGTCTCTCTCTCTGGTGTGTGTGTGTCTCTCTCTCTCTGGTGTGTGTGTGTCTCTCTCTCTCTGGTGTGTCTCTCTCTCTCTGGTGTGTGTCTCTCTCTCTCTCTCTCTGGTGTGTGTATCTTTCTCTCTCTCTGGTGTGTGTCTCTCTCTCTCTCTCTCTCTCTGGTGTGTGTGTCTCTCTCTCTCTCTGGTGTGTGTGTGTGTCTCTCGCTCTGGTGTGTGTGTCTCTCTCTCTGGTGTGTGTGTCTCTCTCTCTGGTGTGTGTGTCTCTCTCTCACTCTCTGGAGTGTGTGTGTCTCTCTCTCTGGTGTGTGTGCCTCTCTCTTGGTGTGTGTGTCTCTCCCTCTCTCTGGTGTGTGTGTGTCTCTCTCTGGTGTGTGTGTCTCTCTCTCTCTCTGGTGTGTGTGTGTCTCTCTCTCTCTGGTGTGTGTGTGTCTCTGGTGTGTGTGTCTCTCTCTCTCTCTCTGGTGTGTGTGTCTCTCTCTCTCTCTCTGGTGTGTGTGTCTCTCTCTCTCTCTGGTGTGTGTCTCTGTCTCTCTCTGGTGTGTGTGTGTCTCTCTCTCTGGTGTGTGTGTCTCTCTCTCTCTCTGGTGTGTGTCTCTCTCTCTCTCTCTGGTGTGTGTGTGTCTCTCTCTCTCTGGTGTGTGTGTCTCTCTCTGGTGTGTGTGTGTCTCTCTCTCTCTGGTATGTGTGTGTGTCTCTCTCTCTCTGGTGTGTGTGTGTCTCTCTCTGGTGTGTGTGTGTGTCTCTCTCTCTCTCTGGTGTGTGTGTCTCTCTCTCTCTGGTGTGTGTGTCTCTCTCTCTGGTGTGTGTGTCTCTCTCTCTGGTGTGTGTGTCTCTCTCTCTGGTGTGTGTGTGTCTCTCTCTCTCTCTGCTGTGTGTGTCTCTCTCTCTGGTGTGTGTCTCTTTCTCTCTCTCTGGTGTGTGTGTCTTTCTCTCTCTCTGGTGTGTGTGTCTCTCTCTCTGGTGTGTGTGTCTCTATCTCTCTCTCTGGTGTGTGTGTCTCTCTCTCTGGTGTGTGTCTCTTTCTCTCTCTCTGGTGTGTGTGTGTTTCTCTCTCTCTGGTGTGTGTGTGTCTCTCTCTCTGGTGTGTGTCTCTTTCTCTCTCTCTGGTGTGTGTGTCTTTCTCTCTCTCTGGTGTGTGTGTGTCTCTCTCTCTGGTGTGTGTGTGTCTCTCTCTCTCTGGTGTGTGTGTCTCTCTCTCTCTCTGGTGTGTGTGTGTCTCTCTCTCTGGTGTGTGTGTCTCTCTCTCTCTCTGGTGTGTGTCTCTCTCTCTGGTGTGTGTGTGTCTCTCTCTCTCTCTGGTGTGTGTGTGTCTCTCTCTCTCTCTCTGGTGTGTGTGTGTCTCTCTCTCTCTGGCTGTGTGTGTCTCTCTCTCTGGTGTGTGTGTGTCTCTCTCTCTCTGGTGTGTGTGTCTCTCTCTCTCTCTGGTGTGTGTGTCTCTCTCTCTCTCGTGTGTGTGTGTCTCTCTCTCTCTGGTGTGTGTCTCTCTCTCTCTCAGGTGTGTGTCTCTCTCTCTCTCAGGTGTGTGTCTCTCTCTCTCTCAGGTGTGTGT
Source organism: Heptranchias perlo (assembly GCF_035084215.1). Taxonomy (NCBI): domain Eukaryota; kingdom Metazoa; phylum Chordata; class Chondrichthyes; order Hexanchiformes; family Hexanchidae; genus Heptranchias; species Heptranchias perlo. Next base: position 246,780 of record NW_027139241.1, on the reverse strand, counting down.
CTCTCTCTCTCTGGTGTGTGTGTCTCTCTCTCTCTGCTGTGTGTCTCTCTCTCTCTCTGGTGTGTGTGTGTCTCTCTCTCCCTCTGGTGTGTGTGTCTCTCTCTCTCTCTCTGGTGTGTGTGTGTCTCTCTCTGGTGTGTGTGTGTGTCTCTCTCTCTCTCTCTGGTGTGTGTGTCTCTCTCTCTCTCTCTGGTGTGTGTGTCTCTCTCTCTCTCTCTGGTGTGTGTGTCTCTCTCTCTCTGGTGTGTGTGTCTCTCTCTCTGGTGTGTGTGTCTCTCTCTCTCTCTGGTGTGTGTCTCTCTCTCTCTGGTGTGTGTCTCTCTCTCTCTCTCTGGTGTGTGTCTCTCTCTCTCTGGTGTGTGTCTCTCTCTCTCTCTGGTGTGTGTCTCTTTCTCTCTCTCTGGTGTGTGTGTCTCTCTCTCTCTCTCTCTCTGGTGTGTGTGTCTCTCTCTCTCTCTCTCTGGTGTGTGTGTCTCTCTCTCTCTCTGGTGTGTGTGTGTGTCTCTCTCTCTGGTGTGTGTCTCTTTCTCTCTCTCTGGTGTGTGTGTGTGTCTCTCTCTCTCTCTGGTGTGTGTGTGTCTCTCTCTCTCTCTCTGGTGTGTGTCTCTCTCTCTCTGGTGTGTGTGTGTCTCTCTCTCTCTGGTGTGTGTGTGTCTCTCTCTGGTGTGTGTCTCTCTCTCTCTCTCTGGTGTGTGTGTCTCTCTCTCTGGTGTGTGTGTCTCTCTCTCTCTCTCTGGTGTGTGTGTCTCTCTCTCTCTCTCTGGTGTGTGTGTCTCTGTCTCTCTCTGGTGTGTGTGTCTCTCTCTCTCTGGTGTGTGTGTGTCTCTCTCTCTGGTGTGTGTCTCTCTCTCTCTCTCTGGTGTGTCTCTCTCTCTCTCTCTGGTGTGTGTGTCTCTCTCTCTCTCTGGTGTGTGTCTCTCTCTCTCTCTCTCTGGTGTGTGTGTGTCTCTCTCTCTCTGGTGTGTGTGTCTCTCTCTGGTGTGTGTGTGTCTCTCTCTCTCTGGTATGTGTGTGTCTCTCTCTCTCTCTGGTGTGTGTGTGTCTCTCTCTGGTGTGTGTGTGTGTCTCTCTCTCTCTGGTGTGTGTGTCTCTCTCTCTGGTGTGTGTGTCTCTCTCTCTGGTGTGTGTGTCTCTCTCTCTCTCTCTGCTGTGTGTGTCTCTCTCTCTGGTGTGTTTCTCTTTCTCTCTCTGGTGTGTGTGTGTTTCTCTCTCTCTGGTGTGTGTGTGTCTCTCTCTCTGGTGTGTGTCTCTTTCTCTCTCTCTGGTGTGTGTGTCTTTCTCTCTCTCTGGTGTGTGTGTGTCTCTCTCTCTGGTGTGTGTGTGTCTCTCTCTCTCTGGTGTGTGTGTCTCTCTCTCTCTCTGGTGTGTGTGTGTCTCTCTCTCTGGTGTGTGTGTGTCTCTCTCTCTCTGGTGTGTGTCTCTCTCTCTGGTGTGTGTGTGTCTCTCTCTCTCTCTCTGGTGTGTGTGTGTCTCTCTCTCTCTCTCTGGTGTGTGTGTCTCTCTCTCTCTCTGGCTGTGTGTGTCTCTCTCTCTGGTGTGTGTGTGTCTCTCTCTCTCTCTGGTGTGTGTGTCTCTCTCTCTCTCTCTGGTGTGTGTGTCTCTCTCTCTCTGGTGTGTGTCTCTCTCTCTCTCTGGTGTGTGTGTCTCTCTCTCTCTCGTGTGTGTGTGTCTCTCTCTCTCTCTGGTGTGTGTGTGTCTCTCTCTCTCTCAGGTGTGTGTCTCTCTCTCTCTCAGGTGTGTGTCTCTCTCTCTCTGGTGTGTGTGTCTCTCTCTCTCTGCTGTGTGTCTCTCTCTCTCTGGTGTGTGTGTGTCTCTCTCTCTCTCTGGTGTGTGTGTCCTCTCTCTCTCTCTCTGGTGTGTGTCTCTCTCTCTCTCTCTGGGTGTGTGTGTCTCTCTCTCTCTGGTGTGTGTGTGTCTCTCTCTCTCTGGTGTGTGTGTCTCTCTCTCTCTCTGGTGTGTGTCTCTCTCTCTCTGGTGTGTGTCTCTCTCTCTCTCTCTGGTGTGTGTGTGTCTCTCTCTCTCTGGTGTGTGTCTCTTTCTCTCTCTCTGGTGTGTGTGTGTGTCTCTCTCTCTCTGGTGTGTGTGTGTCTCTCTCTCTCTCTCTGGTGTGTGTCTCTCTCTCTCTGGTGTGTGTGTGTCTCTCTCTCTCTGGTGTGTGTGTCTCTCTCTCTCTCGGTGTGTGTCTCTCTGGTGTGTGTCTCTTTCTCTCTCTCTGTGTGTGTGTCTCTCTCTCTCTCTCTGGTGTGTGTGTGTCTCTCTCTCTCTCTCTGGTGTGTGTCTCTCTCTCTCTGGTGTGTGTGTGTCTCTCTCTCTCTCTGGTGTGTGTGTCCTCTCTCTCTCTGGTGTGTGTGTCTCTCTCTCTGGTGTGTGTGTCTCTCTCTCTGGTGTGTGTGTCTCTCTCTCTGGTGTGTGTGTGTCTCTCTCTCTCTCTGCTGTGTGTGTCTCTCTCTCTGGTGTGTGTCTCTTTCTCTCTCTCTGGTGTGTGTGTCTTTCTCTCTCTCTGGTGTGTGTGTCTCTCTCTCTGGTGTGTGTGTCTCTATCTCTCTCTCTGGTGTGTGTGTCTCTCTCTCTGGTGTGTGTCTCTTTCTCTCTCTCTGGTGTGTGTGTGTTTCTCTCTCTCTGGTGTGTGTGTGTCTCTCTCTCTGGTGTGTGTCTCTTTCTCTCTCTCTGGTGTGTGTGTCTTTCTCTCTCTCTGGTGTGTGTGTCTCTCTCTCTGGTGTGTGTGTGTCTCTCTCTCTCTGGTGTGTGTGTCTCTCTCTCTCTCTGGTGTGTGTGTGTCTCTCTCTCTGATGTGTGTGTGTCTCTCTCTCTCTGGTGTGTGTCTCTCTCTCTGGTGTGTGTGTGTCTCTCTCTCTCTCTGGTGTGTGTGTGTCTCTCTCTCTCTCTGGTGTGTGTGTGTCTCTCTCTCTCTGGCTGTGTGTGTCTCTCTCTCTGGTGTGTGTGTGTGTCTCTCTCTCTGGTGTGTGTGTCTCTCTCTCTCTCTGGTGTGTGTGTCTCTCTCTCTCTCTCGTGTGTGTGTGTCTCTCTCTCTCTCAGGTGTGTGTCTCTCTCTCTCTCAGGTGTGTGTCTCTCTCTCTCTGGTGTGGTGTCTCTCTCTCTGCTGTGTGTCTCTCTCTCTCTCTGGTGTGTGTGTGTCTCTCTCTCCCTCTGGTGTGTGTGTCTCTCTCTCTCTCTCTGGTGTGTGTGTGTCTCTCTCTGGTGTGTGTGTGTCTCTCTCTCTCTCTCTGGTGTGTGTGTCTCTCTCTCTCTCTCTGGTGTGTGTGTCTCTCTCTCTCTCTCTGGTGTGTGTGTCTCTCTCTCTCTGGTGTGTGTGTGTCTCTCTCTCTGGTGTGTGTGTCTCTCTCTCTCTCTGGTGTGTGTCTCTCTCTCTCTCTGGTGTGTGTCTCTCTCTCTCTCTCTGGTGTGTGTCTCTCTCTCTCTGGTGTGTGTCTCTCTCTCTCTCTGGTGTGTGTCTCTCTCTCTCTCTCTCTCTGGTGTGTGTGTGTCTCTCTCTCTCTCTCTCTCTGGTGTGTGTGTCTCTCTCTCTCTCTCTGGTGTGTGTGTCTCTGTCTCTCTCTGGTGTGTGTCTCTCTCTCTCTCTGGTGTGTGTGTCTCTCTCTCTGGTGTGTGTCTCTCTCTCTCTGGTGTGTGTGTCTCTCTCTCTCTGGTGTGTGTGTCTCTCTCTGGTGTGTGTGTGTCTCTCTCTCTCTGGTATGTGTGTGTCTCTCTCTCTCTCTGGTGTGTGTGTGTCTCTCTCTGGTGTGTGTGTGTGTCTCTCTCTCTCTGGTGTGTGTGTCTCTCTCTCTCTGGTGTGTGTGTCTCTCTCTCTGGTGTGTGTGTCTCTCTCTCTCTCTCTGCTGTGTGTGTCTCTCTCTCTGGTGTGTGTCTCTTTCTCTCTCTCTGGTGTGTGTGTCTTTCTCTCTCTCTGGTGTGTGTGTCTCTCTCTCTGGTGTGTGTGTCTCTATCTCTCTCTCTGGTGTGTGTGTCTCTCTCTCTGGTGTATGTCTCTTTCTCTCTCTGGTGTGTGTGTGTTTCTCTCTCTCTGGTGTGTGTGTGTCTCTCTCTCTGGTGTGTGTCTCTTTCTCTCTCTCTGGTGTGTGTGTCTTTCTCTCTCTCTGGTGTGTGTGTGTCTCTCTCTCTGGTGTGTGTGTGTCTCTCTCTCTCTGGTGTGTGTGTCTCTCTCTCTCTCTGGTGTGTGTGTGTCTCTCTCTCTGGTGTGTGTGTGTCTCTCTCTCTCTGGTGTGTGTCTCTCTCTCTGGTGTGTGTGTGTCTCTCTCTCTCTCTCTGGTGTGTGTGTGTCTCTCTCTCTCTCTGGTGTGTGTGTCTCTCTCTCTCTCTGGCTGTGTGTGTCTCTCTCTCTGGTGTGTGTGTGTCTCTCTCTCTCTGGTGTGTGTGTCTCTCTCTCTCTCTGGTGTGTGTGTCTCTCTCTCTCTGGTGTGTGTCTCTCTCTCTCTCTGGTGTGTGTGTCTCTCTCTCTCTCGTGTGTGTGTGTCTCTCTCTCTCTCTGGTGTGTGTGTGTCTCTCTCTCTCTCAGGTGTGTGTCTCTCTCTCTCTCAGGTGTGTGTCTCTCTCTCTCTGGTGTGTGTGTCTCTCTCTCTCTGCTGTGTGTGTCTCTCTCTCTCTGGTGTGTGTGTGTCTCTCTCTCTCTCTGGTGTGTGTGTCTCTCTCTCTCTCTCTGGTGTGTGTGTGTCTCTCTCTGGTGTGTGTGTGTGTCTCTCTCTCTCTCTCTGGTGTGTGTGTCTCTCTCTCTCTGGTGTGTGTGTGTCTCTCTCTGGTGTGTGTGTGTGTCTCTCTCTCTCTCTCTGGTGTGTGTCTCTCTCTCTCTCTCTGGTGTGTGTCTCTCTCTCTCTCTCTGGTGTGTGTGTCTCTCTCTCTCTGGTGTGTGTGTGTCTCTCTCTCTCTCTGGTGTGTGTGTCTCTCTCTCTCTCTGGTGTGTGTCTCTCTCTCTCTGGTGTGTGTCTCTCTCTCTCTCTCTGGTGTGTGTGTGTCTCTCTCTCTCTGGTGTGTGTGTCTCTTCTCTCTCTCTGGTGTGTGTGTGTCTCTCTCTCTCTCTCTGGTGTGTGTGTGTCTCTCTCTCTCTCTCTGGTGTGTGTCTCTCTCTCTCTGGTGTGTGTGTGTCTCTCTCTCTCTCTGGTGTGTGTGTCTCTCTCTCTCTCTGGTGTGTGTGTCTCTCTCTCTGGTGTGTGTCTCTTTCTCTCTCTCTGGTGTGTGTGTCTCTCTCTCTCTCTCGGTGTGTGTGTGTCTCTCTCTCTCTCTCTGGTGTGTGTCTCTCTCTCTCTGGTGTGTGTGTCTCTCTCTCTCTCTGGTGTGTGTGTCTCTCTCTCTCTGGTGTGTGTGTCTCTCTCTCTCGTGTGTGTGTGTCTCTCTCTCTCTGGTGTGTGTCTCTCTCTCTCTCAGGTGTGTGTGTCTCTCTCTCTGGTGTGTGTGTGTCTCTCTCTCTCTCTCTGGTGTGTGTGTGTGTCTCTCTCTCTCTCTGGTGTGTGTCTCTCTCTCTCTGGTGTGTGTGTCTCTCTCTCTCTCTCTGGTGTGTGTGTGTCTCTCTCTCTGGTATGTGTGTGTCTCTCTCTCTCTGGTGTGTGTGTCTCTCTCTCTCTCTGGTGTGTGTCTCTCTCTCTCTGGTGTGTGTGTCTCTCTCTCTCTCTCTGGTGTGTGTGTCTCTCCTCTGGTGTGTGTGTCTCTCTCTCTCTCTCTGGTGTGTGTGTCTCTCTCTCTCTCTGGTGTGTGTGTCTCTCTCTCTCTCTGTGTGTGTGTGTCTCTTTCTCTCTGGTGTGTGTCTCTCTCTCTGGTGTGTGTGTCTCTCTCTCTCTCTGGTGTGTGTGTCTCTCTCTCTCTGGTGTGTGTGTGTCTCTCTCTCTCTCTGGTGTGTGTGTCTCTCTCTCTGGTGTGTGTGTCTCTCTCTCTCTCTGGTGTGTGTGTGTCTCTCTCTCTCTGGTGTGTGTGTCTCTCTCTCTCTCTGGTGTGTGTGTCTCTCTCTCTCTCTCTGGTGTGTGTCTCTCTCTCTCTCTGGTGTGTGTCTCTCTCTCTCTGGTGTGTGTGTCTCTCTCTCTGGTGTGTGTGTCTCTCTCTCTCTCTGGTGTGTGTGTGTCTCTCTCTGCTGTGTGTGTCTCTCTCTCTCTGTGTGTGTCTCTCTCTCTCTGGTGTGTGTGTCTCTCTCTCTCTCTGGTGTGTGTGTCTCTCTCTCTCTCTGGTGTGTGTGTCTCTCTCTCTCTGGCTGTGTCTCTCTCTCTCTGCTGTGTGGTCTCTCTCTCTCTGGTGTGTGTGTCTCTCTCTCTCTCTGGTGTGTGTGTCTCTCTCTCTGCTGTGTGTGTCTCTCTCTCTCTGGTGTGTGTGTGTCTCTCTCTCTCTCTCTGGTGTGTGTGTCTCTCTCTCTCTCTGGTGTGTGTGTGTCTCTCTCTCTCTGGTGTGTGTGTGTCTCTCTCTCTCTCTGGTGTGTGTGTGTCTCTCTCTCTCTCTGGTGTGTGTGTCTCTCTCTCTCTCTGGTGTGTGAGTCTCTCTCTCTCTGGCTGTGTGTGTGTCTCTCTCTCTCTGGTGTGTGTGTGTCTCTCTCTCTCTGGTGTGTGTGTGTGTCTCTCTCTCTGGTGTGTGTGTCTTTCTCTCTGGTGTGTGTGTGTCTCTCTCTCTCTGGTGTGTGTGTGTCTCTCTCTCTGGTGTGTGTGTCTCTCTCTCTCTCTCTGGTGTGTGTGTCTCTCTCTCTCTCTGGTGTTTGTGTCTCTCTCTCTCTGGTGTGTGTGTGTCTCTGTCTCTCTGGTGTGTGTCTCTTTCTCTCTCTCTGGTGTGTGTGTGTGTCTCTCTCTCTGGTGTGTGTCTCTTTCTCTCTCTCTGGTGTGTGTGTCTTTCTCTCTCTCTGGTGTGTGTGTGTCTCTCTCTCTGGTGTGTGTCTCTTTCTCTCTCTCTGGTGTGTGTGTCTTTCTCTCTCTCTGGTGTGTGTGTGTCTCTCTCTCTGGTGTGTGTGTGTCTCTCTCTCTCTGGTGTGTGTCTCTCTCTCTGGTGTGTGTGTGTCTCTCTCTCTCTGGTGTGTGTGTCTCTCTCTCTCTCTGGTGTGTGTGTCTCTCTCTCTGGTGTGTGTGTCTCTCTCTCTCTCTCTGGTGTGTGTGTCTCTCTCTCTCTGGTGTGTGTGTGTGTCTCTCTCTCTCTGGTGTGTGTGTCTCTCTCTCTCTCTCTGGTGTGTGTGTCTCTCTCTCTCTGGTGTGTGTCTCTCTCTCTCTCTCTGGTGTGTGTGTCTCTCTCTCTCAGGCGTGTGTGTGTGTCTCTCTCTCTCTGGTGTGTGTGTGTCTCTCTCTCTGGTGTGTGTCTCTCTCTCTCTCTGGTGTGTGTGTCTCTCTCTCTCTGGTGTGTGTGTCTCTCTCTCTCTGGTGTGTGTCTCTCTCTGGTGTGTGTGTCTCTCTCTCTCTCTCTCTGGTGTGTGTCTCTCTCTCTCTCTGGTGTGTGTGTCTCTCTCTCTCTCTGGTGTGTGTGTGTGTCTCTCTCTCTCTTGTGTGTGTGTCTCTCTCTCTCTGGTGTGTGTCTCTCTCTCTCTGGTGTGTGTGTGTCTCTCTCTCTCTGGTGTGTGTGTCTCTCTCTGGTGTGTGTCTCTCTTCTGGTGTGTGTCTCTCTCTCTCTGGTGTGTGTGTTTCTCTCTCTCTCTGGTGTGTGTGTCTCTCTCTCTCTCTCTGGTGTGTGTGTCTCTCTCTCTGGTGTGTGTGTCTCTCTGTCTGGTGTGTGTGTCTCTCTCTCTGGTGTGTCTCTCTCTCTCTCTCTCTGGTGTGTGTGTCTCTCTCTCTCTGGTGTGTGTGTCTCTCTGTCTGGTGTGTGTGTCTCTCTGTCTGGTGTGTGTGTCTCTCTCTCTGGTGTGTCTCTCTCTCTCTCTCTCTGGTGTGTGTCTCTCTCTCTGGTGTGTGTGTCTCTCTCTCTCTCTCTGGTGTGTGTCTCTCTGTTTCTCTCTCTCTCTCTCTGTGGCATGTTTGTGTGTGTGTGTCTCTCTCTCTCCTTCTGGTGTGTGTGTGTGTCTCTCTCTCTGGTGTGTGTCTCTCACTCTCTCTCTCTCTGGTGTGTGTCTCTCTCTCTCTCTCTCTCTCTGTTGTGTGTGTCTCTCTCTCTTTCTGGTGTGTGTCTCTCACTCTCTCTCTCTGGTGTCTCCCTCTCTCTCTCCTTCTCTGTTGTGTGTGTGTCTCTCTCTCTCTCTTTCTGGTGTGTGTGTGTCTCTCTCTCTCTCTGGTGTCTCCCTCTCTCTCTCCCTCTCTGGTGTGTGTGTCTCTCTCTCTCTCTCTGGTGTGTGTGTGTGTCTCTCTCTCTCTCTCTCACTTCCCCCCCACTCTCTCTCTCTCTCTCTTCCCCCCCACTCCCTCTCTCTTCTAACCCACTCTCTCTCTCTTCCCCACTCTCTCTCTCTTCCCCACTCTCTCTCTCTCTCTCTTCCCCCCCACTCTCTCTCTCTCTTCCCCCCTCTCTCTCTGTCTCTTCCCCACTCTCTCTTTCTATCTCCCCCCCTCTCTCCCTCTCTTCCTCCCCACTCTCTCTCTCTCTCTTCCCCCCCTCACTCTCTCTCTCTCTCTTCCCCCACTCTCCCTCTCTCTCTCTTCCCCCCTCTCTCTCTCTCTCTTCCCCCCCACTCTCTCTCTCTTACCCCCACTCTCTCTCTCTCTTCCGCCCCACTCTCTCCCTCTCTCTCTTCCCCCTCTCTCTATCTCTCTTCCCCCCTCTCTCTCTCTCTCTTCCCCCCGACTCTCTCTCTCTCCCTCTCTCTCTTCCCCCTCTCTCTATCTCTCTTCCCCCCTCTCTCTCTCTCTCTTCCCCCCGACTCTCTCTCTCTCTCTCTCTTCCCCACCACTCTGTCTCTCCGCCCCCTCTCTCTCTCTCTCTTCCCCCCACTCTCCGGCTTCCCCCCCGCACTATCTCTCTCTCTCTCTCTTTCCCCCGACTCTCTCTCTTTCGCCCCACTCTCTCTCTCTTCCCCCCACTCTTTCTCTCTCTTCCCCCTCTCTCTCTATTCCGCCCACTCTCTCTCACTCTCTTCCCCCCACCACTCTCTCTCTCTTCCCCCCACTCTCTCCCTCTTCCCCCCCACTCACTCCCTCTTCCCCCCCAATCTCTCTCACCCCCCACTCTCTCTCCCTTTCCCCCCAACTCTCTCTCTCTTACCCCCACGCTCTCTCTCTCTCCCTCTTCCCCTCTCTCTCTCTTACCCCACTCTCTCTCTCTCTTCCCTCCACTCTCTCTCTCTTCCCCCACTCTCTCTCTCTCTTCCCCCCCACTCTCTCTCTCTCTTCCCCCCTCTCTCTCTCTCTCTTTCCCCCACTCTCTCTCTCTCTTTCCCCCCACTCTCTCTCTCTCTTTCCCCCCACTCTCTCTCTCTTCCCCCCACTCTCTCCCACTTCGCCCTCACTCTCCCCCTCTTCCCCCCCACTCTCTCTCTCTTTTCCTCCCATTCTCTCTATCTTCCCCCCAATCTCTCTCTCCCCCCACTCTCTCTCTCTTTCCCCCCACTCTCTCTCTTCCCCCCCACTCTCTCTCTTACCCCCACTCTCTCCCTCTCTCCCTCTTCCCCTCTCTCTCTCTTTCCCCCCACTCTCTCTCTTCCCTCCACTCTCTCTCTCTCTTCTCCCCACTCTCTCTCTCTTCCCCCTCTCTCTCTCTTTCCCCCATTCTCTCTCTCTGCCCCCCCACTCTCTCTCTCTTCCCCCCACTCTCTCTATCTTCCCCCCACTCTCTCCCTCTTCGCCCTCACTCTCTCCCTCTTCCCCCCCACTCTCTCTCTCTTTTCCCCCCACTCTCTCTATCTTCCCCCCCACTCTCTCCCCCTCCACTCTCTCTCTCTTTCCCACCCTTCTGTCTCCCTCTTCCCCTCTCTCTCTCTTACCCCACTCTCTCTCTCTTCCCTCCACTCTCTCTCTCTACCCCCACTCTCTCTCTCTCTTCCCCCCCCCACTCTCTCTCTCTCTTCCCCCCTCTCTCTCTCTCTCTTTCCCCCACTCTCTCTCTCTCTTCCCCCCTCTCTCTCTCTCTCTTTCCCCCACTCTCTCTCTCTCTTTCCCCCCACTCTCTCTCTCTCTTTCCCCCCTCTCTCTCTCTCTTTCCCCCCTCTCTCTCTCTCTTCCCCCCACTCTCTCCCACTTCGCCCTCACTCTCCCCCTCTTCCCCCCCACTCTCTCTCTCTTTTCCCCCCACTCTCTCTATCTTGCCCCCAATCTCTCTCTCCCCCCACTCTCTCTGTCTTTCCCCCCACTCTCTCTCTCTTCCCCCCAACTCTCTCTCTTACCCCCACTCTCTCTCTCTCCCTCTACCCCTCTCTCTCTCTTTCCCCCCTCTCTCTCTTCCCTCCACTCTCTCTCTCTCTTCTCCCCACTCTCTCTCTCTCTCTTCCCCCCTCTCTCTCTCTTTCCCCCATTCTCTCTCTCTGCCCCCCCACTCTCTCTCTCTTCCCCCCACTCTCTCTATCTTCCCCCCACTCTCTCCCTCTTCGCCCTCACTCTCTCCCTCTTCCCCCCCACTCTCTCTCTCTTTTCCCCCCACTCTCTCTATCTTCCCCCCCCACTCTCTCTCCCCCTCCACTCTCTCTCTCTTTCCCACCCTTCTGTCTCTCTCTTCCCCCTCTCTCTCTTTCCCCCACTCTCTCTCTCTTCCCCCACTCTCTCTTCCCCCCCCACTCTCTCTCTTTCCCCCCCTCTCTCTCTCTGCCGCACTCTCTTCATCTCTCCCCCACTCTCTCTCTTTCCCCCTCACTATCTCTCTCCCCCACTCTATCTCTCTCTCTCCCCCACTCTCTCTATCTCTCTCCCCCACTCTCTCTCTTTCTCTATCTCTCTCTCTCTCTCCCTCACTCTCTCTATCTCTCTCCCCCACTCTCTCACTTTCTCCCCTCTCTCTCTCTTCCCCCGCCACTCTCTCTCTCTTCCCGCCCACACTCTCTCTCTTCGCCCCCTCTCTCTCTCTCTCCCACTCTCTATCTCTCTCCCCACTCTCTATCTCTTTCCCCCCTCTCTCCCCCACACTCTCTCCTTCACCCCTCTCTATCTCTCTCCCCCACTCTCTCTCTTTCCCCCTCTCTATCTCTCTCCCCCACTCTCTCTCTTTCCCCCTCTCGATCTCTCTCCCCCCTCTCTCTCTCTCCCACTCTCTATCTCTCTCCCCACTCTCTATCTCTTTCCCCCCTCTCTCTCCCCCACTCTCTCTCCTTCCCCCCTCTCTATCTCTCTCCCCCACTCTCTCTCTTTCCCCCTCTCTATCTCTCTCCCCCTCTCTCTCTTTCCCCCTCTCGATCTCTCTCCCCCACTCTCTCTCTTTCCCCCCTCTCTATCTCTCTCCCCCATTCTCTCTCTTTCCCCCTCTCTCTCTTCCCCCTCCCACTCTCTCTCTTTCCCCCCACACTCTCTCTCTTTCCCCCCTCTCTTTCTCTCCCACTCTCTGTCTCTCTCCCCCTCTCACTCTCTCCCCCTCTCCATCTCTCTCCCCCACTCTCTCTCTTTCTCTATCTCTCTCTCCCCCACACTCTCTCTCTCCCACACTCTCTCTCTTTCCCCCTCTCTATCTCTCTCCCACACTCTCTCTCTTTCTCTATCTCTCTCTCTTTTTCCCCCTCTCTCTCTCTTTCCCCCTCCTCTCTCTCTTTCCCCCTCCTCTCTTTCTCTCCCCCACTCTCTCTCTCTCCCCCACTCTCTCTCTTTCCCCCCTCTCTCTCTCTGTCCCCCACTCTCTCTCTCTTTCCCCCCTCTCTCTCTATCCCCCTCCTCTCTCTCTCTCCCCCACACTCTCTTTCCCCCTCTCTCTCTCCCCCCACTCTCTCTCTTTCCCCCTCTCTCTCTCCCCCACTCTCTCTATCTCTCTCCCCCACTCTCTCTCTTTCTCTATCTCTCTCTCTCTTTCCCCCCTCTCCATCTCTCTCCCCCACTCTCTCTCTTTCTCTATCTCTCTCTCTCTCCCCCACACTCTCTCTCTTTCCCCCTCTCTATCTCTCTCCTCCACTCTCTTTCTCTATCTCTCTCCCCCACTCTCTCTCTTTCCCCCTCTCTTTCCCTCTCCCCCACTCTCTCTCTTTTCCTATCTCTCTCTCTCCCCCACTCTCTCTATCTCTCCCCCCACTCTCTCTCTTTCCCCCTCTCCATCTCTCTCCCCCACTCTCTCTCTTTCTCTATCTCTCTCTCCCCCACAGTCTCTCTCTCCCACACTCTCTCTCTTTCCCCCTCTCTATCTCTCTCCCACACTCTCTCTCTTTCTCTATCTCTCTCTCTTTTTCCCCCTCTCTCTCTCTTTCCCCCTCCTATCTCTCTTTCCCCCTCCTCTCTTTCTCTCCCCCACTCTCTCTCTTTCTCTATCTCTCTCTTCCCCCTCTCTATCTCTCTCCCCCACTCTCTCTCTTTCTCTATCTCTCTCTCTCTTTCCCCCCTCTCTCTCTCTTTCCCCCTCCTCTCTCTCTCTTTCCCCCTCCTCTCTCTCTCTTTCCCCCTCTCTCTCTCTCCCACACTCTCTCTCTTTCCCCCCCTCTCTCTCTCCCCCACTCTCTCTCTTTCTCTATCTCTCTCTCTCTTTCCCCCCTCTCTCTCTCTTTCCCCCTCTCTCTCTTTCCCCCTCTCTCTCTCTCCCCCACTCTCTCTCTTTCCCCCCTCTCTCTCTCTTTCCCCCTCCTCTCTCTCTCTTTCCCCCTCTCTCTCTCTCCCCCACTCTCTCTCTCTTTCCCCCCTCTCTCTCTCTCTCTCTCTCCCCAACTCTCTCTCCCCCACTCTCTCTCCCCCCTCTTTCACTCTCTCCCCCACTCTCTCTCTTTCTCTATCTCTCTCTCTCTTTCCCCCCTCTCTCTCTCTTTCCCCCTCCTCTCTCTCTCTTTCCCCCCCTCTCTCTCTCTCCCCCCCCCACTCTCTCTCTTTCCCCCCTCTTTCACTCTCTCCCCCCACTCTCTCTCTCTCCCCCCACTCTCTCTCTTTCCCCCTCTCTCTCTCTCCCCCACTCTCTCTCTCTTTCTCTCTCTCTCTCACGCTCCGTTTACTCTTTTAGTTTTACAGATGTCGCTCTGGAGTTCAGCCAGTCTGAAAGGAGACAGTTCGCATTCCTGATGGTTTTAACCGAGGAGGAGTGCAGGGGGTCCACCATTGCATCCTACATTCCGTATCGGGATGACGGTCTACCTTACATCTCAACCCGTGTCTCAAACGACCTAAAACCCAAAGGGCGAAACTACATCGCTCTCTATCCCGTGATCGACGGACCATGTACAGAGTATGTACTGTTGAGGATCAGTGACGAGGAGAGAAAGAAAGGCATAACTACAAATGTTGCCCAGCGCTTTGCTGAACTGGTTCAGAAGCGAATCGGGAATAACGTGGGATGTGTCATTTTCTACAGCAGACTAACCCCGTGCACTAACTTTTGTTTCAGTAGTGATCCGGATTTCAACATCGTGACCTGCTTAAGAGAGCCTCCCTTTAGCACCATCTGGAAGAATCGCAATATTCACAAGTATTTTGTCTACAGTGAGGGGTTCGGGCCTGACACAAAGAATCAACCCCAAATCTGTGATAAATTGGGAGAAGTTGCTGGGGCCGGGTTTCAAATCAGACGATGCGATGGGAATGAGATTAGGTGTCGGATCTGCACCCAGCCAGACTACTGCCTTGATCCTCAGGACACAGAACCGCCCAGGAAAAAGGCGCGACACCATCTGCGTCTGTAATCATGCCCCATTCTCCAGATCAATCTCTATAATAATCCCTCATTCTCCAGATCAATCTCTATAATAATCCCTCATTCTCCAGATCAATCTCTATAATAATCCCTCATTCTCCAGATCAGTCTCTATAATAATCCCTCATTCTCCAGATCAATCTCAATAATAATCGCTCATTCTCCAGATCAATCTCTATAATAATCTCTCATTCTCCAGATCAATCTCTATAATAATCCCTCATTCTCCAGATCAATCTCTATAATAATCCCACATTCTCCAGATCAATCTCTATAATAATCCCTCATTCTCCAGATCAATCTCTATAATAAGCTCTCATTCTCCAGATCAATCTCTATAATAATCTCTCATTCTCCAGATCAATCTCTATAATAATCCCTCATTCTCCAGATCAGTCTCTATAATAATCCCTCATTCTCCAGATCAATCTCTATAATAATCCCTCATTCTCCAGATCAATCTCTATAATAATCTCTCATTCTCCAGATCAATCTCTATAATAATCCCTCATTCTCCAGATCAGTCTCTATAATAATCCCTCATTCTCCAGATCAATCTCAATAATAATCGCTCATTCTCCAGATCAATCTCTATAATAATCCCTCATTCTCCAGATCAATCTCTATAATAATCCCTCATTCTCCAGGTCAATCTCTATAATAATCCCTCATTCTCCAGATCAATCTCTATAATAATCCCTCATTCTCCAGATCAATCTCAATAATAATCCCTCATTCTCCAGATCAATCTCTATAATAATCCCTCATTCTCCAGATCAGTCTCTATAATAATCCCTCATTCTCCAGATCAATCTCTATAATAATCTCTCATTCTCCAGATCAATCTCTATAATAATCCCTCATTCTCCAGATCAGTCTCTATAATAATCCCTCATTCTCCAGATCAATCTCTATAATAATCCCTCATTCTCCAGATCAATCTCTATAATAATCTCTCATTCTCCAGATCAGTCTCTATAATAATCCCTCATTCTCCAGATCAGTCTCTATAATAATCCCTCATTCTCCAGATCAATCTCTATAATAATCTCTCATTCTCCAGATCAATCTCGATAATAATCCCTCATTCTCCAGATCAGTCTCTATAATAATCCCTCATTCTCCAGATCAATCTCGATAATAATCTGTCATTCTCCAGATCAATCTCTATAATAATCCCTCATTCTCCAGATCAGTCTCTATAATAATCCCTCATTCTCCAGATCAATCTCTATAATAATCCCACATTCTCCAGATCAATCTCTATAATAATCTCTCATTCTCCAGATCAGTCTCTATAATAATCCCTCATTCTCCAGATCAATCTCTATAATAATCCCACATTCTCCAGATCAATCTCTATAATAATCCCTCATTCTCCAGATCAATCTCTATAATAATCTCTCATTCTCCAGATCAATCTCTATAATAATCCCACATTCTCCAGATCAATCTCTATAATAATCCCTCATTCTCCAGATCAATCTCTATAATAATCTCTCATTCTCCAGATCAATCTCTATAATAATCTCTCATTCTCCAGATCAATCTCTATAATAATCCTTCATTCTCCAGATCAATCTCTATAATAATCTCTCATTCTCCAGATCAATCTCTATAATAATCCCTCATTCTCCAGATCAATCTCTATAATAATCTCTCATTCTCCAGATCAATCTCTATAATATTCACACATTCTCCAGATCAATCTCTATAATAATGCCTCATTCTCCAGATCAATCTCTATAATAATCCCTCATTCTCCAGATCAATCTCTATAATAATCTCTCATTCTCCAGATCAATCTCTATAATAATCCCACATTCTCCAGATCAATCTCTATAATAATCCCTCATTCTCCAGATCAATCTCTATAATAATCCCTCATTCTCCAGATCAGTCTCTATAATAATCCCTCATTCTCCAGATCAATCTCTATAATAATCCCTCATTCTCCAGATCAATCTCTATAATAATCCCTCATTCTCCAGATCAGTCTCTATAATAATCCCTCATTCTCCAGATCAATCTCTATAATAATCCCTCATTCTCCAGATCAATCTCTATAATAATCTCTCATTCTCCAGATCAATCTCTATAATAATCCCTCATTCTCCAGATCAATCTCTGTAATAATCCCTCATTCTCCAGATCAATCTCTATAATAATCTCTCATTCTCCAGATCAATCTCTATAATAATCCCTCATTCTCCAGATCAATCTCTATAATAATCCCTCATTCTCCAGATCAATCTCTATAATAATCCCACATTCTCCAGATCAATCTCTATAATAATCTCTCATTCTCCAGATCAATCTCTATAATAATCCCACATTCTCCAGATCAATCTCTATAATAATCTCTCATTCTCCAGATCAATCTCTATAATAATCCCTCATTCTCCAGATCAATCTCTGTAATAATCTCTAATTCTTCAGATCAATCTCTATAATAATCCCTCATTCTCCAGATCAATCTC
This sequence comes from Heptranchias perlo, assembly GCF_035084215.1. Classification (NCBI taxonomy): domain Eukaryota; kingdom Metazoa; phylum Chordata; class Chondrichthyes; order Hexanchiformes; family Hexanchidae; genus Heptranchias; species Heptranchias perlo. The sequence goes on along the minus strand of NW_027139241.1, from coordinate 230,671 downwards.
TATAATAATCCCTCATTCTCCAGATCAATCTCTATAATAATCCCACATTCTCCAGATCAATCTCTATAATAATCCCTCATTCTCCAGATCAATCTCTATAATAATCCCACATTCTCCAGATCAATCTCTATAATAATCCCTCATTCTCCAGATCAATCTCGATAATAATCCCTCATTCTCCAAATCAATCTCTATAATAATCCCTCATTCTCCAGATCAATCTCTATAATAATCTCTCATTCTCCAGATCAATCTCTATAATAATCTATCATTCTCTAGATCAATCTCTATAATAATCCCTCATTCTCCAGATCAATCTCTATAATAATCTCTAATTCTTCAGATTAATCTCTATAATAATCTCTCATTCTCCAGATCAATCTCTATAATAATCTCTCATTCTCCAGATCAGTCTCTATAATAATCTCTCATTCTCCAGATCAATCTCTATAATAATCTCTCATTCTCCAGATCAGTCTCTATAATAATCCCTCATTCTCCAGATCAATCTCAATAATAATCTCTCATTCTCCAGATCAATCTCTATAATAATCCCTCATTCTCCAGATCAATCTCTATAATAATCTCTCATTCTCCAGATCAATCTCTATAATAATCTCTCATTCTCCAGATCAATCTCTATCATAATCTCTCATTCTCCAGATCAGTCTCTATAATAATCCCTCATTCTCCAGATCAATCTCAATAATAATCCCTCATTCTCCAGATCAATCTCTATAATAATCCCTCATTCTCCAGATCAGTCTCTATAATAATCTCTCATTCTCCAGATCAATCTCTATAATAATCTCTCATTCTCCAGATCAATCTCTATAATAATCTCTCATTCTCCAGATCAGTCTCTATAATAATCCCTCATTCTCCAGATCAATCTCAATAATAATCCCTCATTCTCCAGATCAATCTCTATAATAATCCCTCATTCTCCAGATCAGTCTCTATAATAATCCCTCATTCTCCAGATCAATCTCGATAATAATCGCTCATTCTCCAGATCAATCTCTATAATAATCCCTCATTCTCCAGATCAGTCTCTATAATAATCCCTCATTCTCCAGAGCTATCACTATAATAATCTCTCATTCTCCAGATCAATCTCTATAATAATCCCTCATTCTCCAGATCAATCTCTATAATAATCCCTCATTCTCCAGATCAATCTCTATAATAATCCCTCATTCTCCAGATCAATCTCTATAATAATCTCTCATTCTCCAGATCAATCTCTACAATAATCTCTCATTCTCCAGATCAATCACTATAATAATCCCTCATTCTCCAGATCAATCTCTATAATAATCCCTCATTCTCCAAATCAATCTCTATAATAATCTCTCATTCTCCAGATCAATCTCTATAATAATCCCTCATTCTCCAGATCAATCTCAATAATAATCCCTCATTCTCCAGATCAATCTCTATAATAATCCCTCATTCTCCAGATCAATCTCTATAATAATCTCTCATTCTCCAGATCAATCTCTATAATAATCCCTCATTCTCCAGATCAATCTCTATAATAATCCCTCATTCTCCAGATCAATCTCTATAATAATCTCTCATTCTCCAGATCAATCTCAATAATAATCTCTCATTCTCCAGATCAATCTCTATAATAATCCCTCATTCTCCAGATCAATCTCTATAATAATCCTTCATTCTCCAGATCAATCTCTATAATAATCTCTCATTCTCCAGATCAATCTCAATAATAATCTCTCATTCTCCAGATCAATCTCTATAATAATCTCTCATTCTCCAGATCAATCTCTATAATAATCTCTCATTCTCCAGATCAATCTCTATCATAATCCCTCATTCTCCAGATCAATCTCTGTAATAATCCCTCATTCTCCAGATCAATCTCTATCATAATCTCTCATTCTCCAGATCAATCTCTATAATAATCTCTCATTCTCCAGATCAATCTCTATAATAATCTCTCATTCTCCAGATCAATCTCTATAATAATCTCTCATTCTCCAGATCAATCTCTATAATAATCTCTCATTCTCCAGATCAATCTCTATAATAATCCCACATTCTCCAAATCAATCTCTATAATAATCTCTCATTCTCCAGATCAATCTCTATAATAATCTCTCATTCTCCAGATCAATCTCTATAATAATGCCTCATTCTCCAGATCAATCTCTATAATAATCCCTCATTCTCCAGATCATTCTCAATAATAATCCCTCATTCTCCAGATCAATCTCTATAATAATCTCTCATTCTCCAAATCAATCTCTCTAATAATCTCTCATTCTCCAAATCAATCTCTCTAATAATCTCTCATTCTCCAGATCAATCTCTATAATAATCGCTCATTCTCCAGATCAATCTCTATAACAATCCCTCATTCTCCAGACAGTGTGGAGGGAGCTTTGCCCTGTATCTTTCCCCGTCTGTACCTGCCATGGAAGTGTTTGATTGGACAGTGTAGAGGGAGCTTTACTCTGTATCTCACCCAGTCTGTACCTGCCCTGGGAGTGTTTGATGGGACAGTGTAGAGGGAGCTTTACTCTGTATCTAACCCTGTACCTGCCATGGGAGTGTTTGATGGGACAGTGTAGAGGGAGCTTTACTCTGTATCTAACCCTGTACCTGCCCTGGGATTGTTTGATGGGACAGTGTCGAGGGAGCTTTACTCTGTATCTAACCCTGTACCTGCCCTGGGAGTGTTTGATGGGACAGTGTAGAGGGAGCTTTATTCTGTATCTAACCCTATACCTGCCCTGGGAGAGTTTGATGGGACAGTGTGGAGTGAATTTTGCTGATGAACTAATTTATCACTTCCTTGTTCTGCGAGTTTTGGTGTGATAAATCCCTCCATGTTCTCTGTTGTGAGCTGTATTCTCTTGACCCATTGAAGTTTGCTGTTTCACTATCATTTCCCCGATTACTGTCTGTGATGTTATTCTGATGGATTTGTTGCAATGAGCGAGATCCCATCTTTGGAGATTAGATTGAGTCAAATGAGCTGTGACCATAATCAGTGTGTGATCTCTCTCTGTACCTTATAATCTTTAATAAACTTCGCTGAGCATTCCCCATGAGTCTGTTTTTCTCTCCGTGTCTCCCCTCTCTCTGGGGATGAAATTGTTTTTGGGCCGTCGTGAATAATGGGAGATGGTGAATTGAAGGCCGATTTACCCAACAATTCACTTTCCCATTGAAGAGATTGTGTCGGTCTCTCTCTCTCTCACACCTTCTCTTTCTCTCTCTCTGTTGGGCTCTCTCTCTCGTTCACTCTCTCTCTCTCTCTCGATCCTGTCTCTCGTATATTTTCTTCAATTTCTCTTTGTCACTTGGATCTGTTCCCTCGTTTTCCCGTCATTTCTGATTTTCCTTTACACTCTCTGTCCATCTCTCTCACTCCCACTCTCTCTTTTATCTACCCTTCGCTCTGTTACTCTCTCTACATCTCTAGCTCTCCCTTTCTCTCCATCTCTACCTCTCCATTTCTTTCTCTCTTATTCTATCTCTCTTTCTGTTATGTTCTATTTATCTCTGTCTCTCTCCCTCTATCTGTTACTCTCTCTCTCCATCTCTACCTCTCCCTCACTCTGTTATTCTCTCTCCATCTTTAATCCTCCAATACCCAGACTGTCTCTCCAAATCTCTCTATCATTGTCTCTCCATCTCTATCCCTTTATCTCAGTATCTCTCCATTTCTCTCTCTCTCTTACTCCGTTACTCACTCCAACTCACCCATTCTCTGTCACTCTCTCCATCTTTCTGTCACTCTCTTCATCTCTGTTACTCTCTTCATCTCTCTGTTGCTCTCTCTCCATCTCTCTGTCACTCTCTCTCCGTCTCTCTGTCACTCTCTCTCCGTCTCTCTCTCTCTCTCTCCGTCTCTCTGTCACTCTCTCTCCGTCTCTCTCACTCTCTCTCCGTCTCTATGTCACTCTCTCTCCGTCTCTCTCACTCTCTCTCCGTCTCTGTCAATCTCTCGCCATCTCTTTGTCACTCTCTCCACCTCTGTCACTCTCCATCTCTGTAACTCTCTCCATTTCTCTGTCAATCTCTCTCCATCTCTTTGTCACTCTCTCCACCTCTGTCACTCTCCATCTCTGTAACTCTCTCCATTTCTCTGTCACTCTCTCTCCGTCTCTCTGTCAATCTCTCTCCATCTCTCTGTCACTCTCCATCTCTCTGTCACTCTCTCTCCGTCTCTCTGTCACTCTCTCTCCGTCTCTCTGTCACTCTCTCTCCATCTCTCTGTCAATCTCTCTCCATCTCTCTGTCACTCTCTCTCCATCTCTCTGTCACTCTCTCTCCGTTTCTCTGTCACTCTCTCTCCGTTTCTCTGTCACTCTCTTTCCATCTCTCTGTCACACTCCCTCTGTTAATAGCCTCAAACTGACCCAGCGGCCCTGATATTAGGAGGGAGGCGGTGGGGTCGACTGGGACTGTGGATAACACGCCCAGTGAATTCGGAGTGCTCCGCATGCGATCGCAGCCTAATTGAAGGCACTTACCGCGGCTTCCGGGTTTCCCGTTGCTGACCTGCGCAGCGGGCGGGCTGCGCACCCACATCACAGGCTGTCAGCTGGAGGAGCCCTATTTAAAGGGGCAGTCCTCCAATGCTCCTCCTGCAGCAAACAACCAAATTGGCAGCATGGAGCAGCCCAGAGGCAAGGCTGCTCCAAGGTTCTCAGACTCCTCACTCCAGGTGCTGCTCGATGGGGTGGGGAGGATGGGGGGGATCGTTTCTCCCAGCGGACGGGAGGAAGTGGCCTGCCTCTGCCGCCAAGAAGGCCTGGCTCGAGGTGGCAGAGGAGGTCACCAGCAGCAGTAAGATCTCCCGCACCTGGATCCAGTGCAGGAAGCGTTCCAATGACCGAACCAGGTCAGTCAAAGTGAGCACACTGACTCATTCTCCCACACTCCGTCTCCCACATCACCGACCCCACCCCACAACTCCTTCTGCACTGCCACCACAATGCTCTCGCATCACTCCTCACATCCACTCAACCATCATCCTCACCATAAGAACATAAGAAAAAGGAGCAGGAGCAGGCCAATCGGCCCCTCGAGCCTGCTCCGCCATTCAATAAGATCATGGCTGATCTGATCCCAACCTCAAATCTAAATTCATGTCCAATTTCCTGCACTTACTCACTGCCCCAGTTCCCATTCGAACACGACCACGCAAACCAATCCTCATACAATCTCATGGCCGTGTCTCACACGCACCCTCCCATGCATCTCCCTCGCGGTCACCTCCACCCACACCAATGCATGCAGTGGGTCATTATGCAACCATCACTCAATCACGTCTCTCTGTGTTTTGCCTTGATAGGAGAAGAGATGCCAGAAGGCCCAGGAGAGGGATGATGGTGAAAGGGGACATGGAAGTGGGGACGCCACTCAAAGCGCTCCCATGTCTCACCCGTTGCCCTCCCTCTCAACCAGTACCCGCGATGCTGCCCCCTCTCCAGGTGGCCGAGTCTGCCCACGCACAGGCGCAGGTGGAGCAGACTTTGGAGGGACCCTCACGGGCACCGAAACCCAGAGGGCGTTGGCCCAAAGCATCTCATCGGTCAGGGCATGGACAGGAGCAACCTGCCACGACCTCTGCTGAAGCCACAGGGGTAGCACCACGTAGGGGTTCCTGAAAACGTAAGGTGAAGGTTGTAGAGCACAAAGGGGATGCACAAGGGTGTCTGACAGAATGTCATGTTTTTCATTGAGATTTGTTTCTTTTGCAAACCACATTAAATTTGTTACCACCACCACTGCTACGTCTTTGCGAATCTTGTCTGGTTGGTGCAATAATGCCCTATCCTGAGGATCAATATGAAGACCCACAACTGATGCCACCCATTGCGTCACTGCAGAGTGGGTGTCGGTGTATTTGCAGGGCTCTTTTGTGCAGACGACTGAGAGACGTCGGCGATGTCCCCGGTGGCACCCTGGAAGGACGCGGAGGAGAAGTTGTTGAGGGCAGTGGTGACTTTGACAGCGGCAGGTAAGAAGATGGTGCTCGGGCCAGCCAGGAGCAGCTCGGCATCAAGGAGGCTGCAGATGTCCACGACGACATGTCGAGTGACTCTGAGCCTCCGTGTGCAACGCTGCACAGAGAGGTCCAGGAAGCTGAGCCTCGGTCGGTGGACCCTGTGGCGAGGGTAGTGCCCCCTCAGCGACGCATCTCTCTCTCTGCGGTTGCCCTCCCTCCTGCTGCGCAGGTGGATGTGTCACAGCACCGTGTTGTGGAGCTCCACGTGTCAGAGGTGGACGGTGTGGCCGGCGAGGCTGGTGAGGCTGTTCGCCCTCCGAGGAGGTCATGACTGGATGGAGAGGGGTGAAGGGGAGTGGACGGAGCGGGGGAGGGGGAGGTGGACGGAGAGGGGTGAAGGGGGGTGGACGGAGTGGGGGAGGGGGAGGTTTATCCCTGGTTTACTGAGTCCTGTACCTGTTACAGGATCCCTCAGACCGGGGAGTGAGGGACTGGAGTCAGGAGTGGGCCCAGACCGGGGAGTGAGGGACTGGAGTCAGGTGTGGGCCCAGACCGGGGAGTGAGGGACTGGAGTCAGGTGTGGGCCCAGACCGGGGAGTGAGGGACTGGAGTCAGGAGTGGGCCCAGACCGGGGAGTGAGGGACTGGAGTCAGGTGTGAGCCCAGACCTGGGAGTGAGGGACTGGAGTCAGGTGTGGGCCCAGACCGGGGAGTGAGGGACTGGAGTCGGGAATGAGCCCAGACCGGGGAGTGAGGGACTGGAGTCAGGCGCGGGCCCAGACCGGGGAGTGAGGGACTGGAGTCAGGTGTAGGCCCAGACCGGGGAGTGAGGGACTGGAGTCAGGTGTGGGCCCAGACCTGGGAGTGAGGGACTGGAGTCAGGTGTGAGCCCAGACCTGGGAGTGAGGGACTGGAGTCAGGAGTGGGCCCAGACCGGGGAGTGAGGGACTGGAGTCAGGTGTGAGCCCAGACCTGGGAGTGAGGGACTGGAGTCAGGTGTAGGCCCAGACCGGGGAGTGAGGGACTGGAGTCGGGTGTGGGCCCAGACCGGGGAGTGAGGGACTGGAGTCAGGTGTGGGCCCAGACCGGGGAGTGAGGGACTGGAGTCAGGTGTGAGCCCAGACCTGGGAGTGAGGGACTGGAGTCAGGTGTGGGCCCAGACCGGGGAGTGAGGGACTGGAGTCGGGAGTGGGCCCAGACCGGGGAGTGAGGGACTGGAGTCGGGTGTGGGCCCAGACCGGGGAGTGAGGGACTGGAGTCAGGTGTGGGCCCAGACCGGGGAGTGAGGGACTGGAGTCAGGTGTGAGCCCAGACCTGGGAGTGAGGGACTGGAGTCAGGTGTGGGCCCAGACCGGGGAGTGAGGGACTGGAGTCGGGAGTGGGCCCAGACCGGGGAGTGAGGGACTGGAGTCGGGAGTGGGCCCAGACCGGGGAGTGAGGGACTGGAGTCAGGTGTGAGCCCAGACCTGGGAGTGAGGGACTGGAGTCGGGAGTGGGCCCAGACCGGGGAGTGAGGGACTGGAGTCGGGTGTGGGCCCAGACCGGGGAGTGAGGGACTGGAGTCGGGAGTGGGCCCAGACCGGGGAGTGAGGGACTGGAGTCGGGAGTGGACCCAGACTGGGGAGTGAGGGACTGGAGTCGGGAGTGGGCCCAGACCGGGGAGTGATTGGGTAAATGTGTTTGTACTTCCTGATAATTTAATTCTCAAATCAACAGGATTCCCAGAATGTCCAAAGTCACAGGTTTATTGAGCAGACAATAATTCCACCCACTTTACAGCAATACTTACAATCAAACCCTGCGAGTTTTATCCTGAGAACTCAAACCCGTTCCAGTCCTGAGCTCAGTGTTCAGGTTGATCAAATCTTCATCCAATTCCAAAGTCTCGGTTTCATCCCGCACTTTTTGGACCTTTTCCTCACCCTCCTCCAGCACAATTCTCCCCTTTCATCGTCACACCAAGAGGGGCCTTGGATTATGTTTCAGTCAACGCTGGTTTGATGATGTTCTGTCCTTTCAGGGGACAGATCCCGAACTCCCTGAACTTGACTCACACTCGCTCATTGTCCAGCTCCACGCTCAGCTCTTTCTCAGGCTGGTGCTTATCATAATCGACATTGGCCCCCGGACCGGCAACGCCTCGATATTAAAATTCTCATCCTCGTGTCCATATCCCTCCATGGCCCTCGCCCCCCCCCTCCCTATCTCTGTAACCTCCTCCAGCCCCCAACAAACCCTCCGAGATCTCTGCATGGCCCTCGCCCCCCTCCCTATCTCTGAAACCTCCTCCAGCCCCCTACAAACCCTCTGAGATCTCTGCATGGCCCTCGCTCCCCTCCCTATCTATGTAACCTCCTCCAGCCCCCTACAACCCTCCGAGATCTCTGCATAGCCCTCGCCCCCCCTCCCTATCTCTGAAACCTCCTCCAGCCCCCTACAAACCCTCTGAGATCTCTGCATGGCCCTCGCCCCCCTCCCTATCTCTGTAACCTCCTCCAGCCCCCTACAAACCCTCTGAGATCTCTGCATGGCCCTCGTCCCCCCCTCCCGATCTCTGTAATCTCCTCCAGCCCCCTACAACCCTCCGAGATCTCTGCATGGGCCTCGCCCCCCTCCCTATCTCTGTAACCTCCTCCAGCCCCCTACAAACCCTCCGAGATCTCTGGGCTCCTGCAATTCTGGCCTCTTGCTCATCCCCCGATTCCCATCGCTCCACCATTGGCGGCCGTGCCTTCAGCTGCCTCGGCCCTGAGCTCTGGAATTCCCTCCCTAAACCTCTCCGACTCTCTCCCTCTCCTGTGAAGCCCCTTGGGACGATTTACTCCGTTAAAGGCACTATATAAATTCACCTTCTCCTCGCTGTTTGAAAGGCTTCATGTCCTCCCTTCTAATGAATGGAATCTTTCTCTCCCTCACAAAGGAACCTTTCTCCCCGTCCTGTGTCTGTGCTGAATCCCGTCTCACCTGAGTCTCCGATTAACATCTCCCATCAAACAGGTGGTTTCAACTTTCCAATTGCTGTCTAATTCTCACCATGTGAAGAGCTCACAATTTAAGAATCTTAATTCGCTATGGAGCAAGCACAGGCTAAAAGCTGACATTACTGCAGTATAAAGAGAAACCCATCCCCAGTGTTTCATTCGCCCATTTCAAGACTGTCTGATTAACCCTTTCTTCACAAAAACCTCTTTATAAATCATCTTAATAAACACCCTTTAAACACACTTTAAACACCCCTTTTAAACCTCTTTTAAACCCCCTTGAAACACATTGGCCCAGAGTCGGGTTGAAACCCACCCACTGACATTCCCTGATCTCCTGGTTCCGATCTGTTACTTCATCCCATTCACATCCTCCTCTTCACCGTTAACCTTCAGCGTGTATTTCTTGCAGGGGAGATGGTCTTTCAGCATCTCTTGTATCTGGGAACGGGTGAGAATTTTCCGGTGAGGAGTCAGGTACGATGGAGGGATCACAGTTATACGGCACATTACCAGGGGGTCTCAGGAAACATCTCCCCTCCCCACAACATCAGGGGAATCCCCACCCCATAACATCAGGGGAATCCCCTCCCCATAACATCGGGGGAATCCGCACCCCATAACACCAGGGGAATCCCCTCCCCATAACATCAGGGGAATCCCCTCCCCATAACACCAGGGGAATCCCCTCCCCAGAACACCAGGGGAATCCCCTCCCCATAACACCAGGGGAATCCCCTCCCCAGAACACCAGGGGAATCCCCTCCCCATAACACCAGGGGAATCCCCTCCCCATAACACCAGGGGAATCCCCTCCCCATAACATCAGGGGAATCCCCTCCCCATAACATCAGGGGAATCCCCACCCCATAACACCAGGGGAATCCCCTCCCCATAACACCAGGAGAAACCACTCCCCATAACACCAGGGGAATCCCCTCCCCATAACACCAGGGGAATCCCCTCCCCATAACATCAGGGGAATCCCCACACCACAACATCAGGGGAATCCCCACCCCATAACACCAGGGGAATCCCCACCCCATAACACCAGGGGAATCCCCACCCCATAACACCAGGGGAATCCCCACCCCATAACACCAGGGGAATCCCCACCCCATAACACCAGGGGAATCCCCTCCCCACAACATCAGGGGAATCCCCACCCCATAACACCAGGGGAATCCCCTCCCCACAACATCAGGGGAATCCCCACCCCATAACACCAGGGGAATCCCCACCCCATAACACCAGGGGAATCCCCTCCCCATAACACCAGGAGAATCCCCACCCCATAACACCAGGGGAATCCCCTCCCCATAACACCAGGGGAATCCAATCCCCACAACATCAGGGGAATCCCCACCCCATAACACCAGGAGAATCCCCACCCCATAACACCAGGGGAATCCCCTCCCCATAACACCAGGGGAATCCAATCCCCACAACATCAGGGGAATCCCCACCCCATAACACCAGGGGAATCCCCTCCCCATAACACCAGGGGAATCCAATCCCCACAACATCAGGGGAATCCCCACCCCATAACACCAGGGGAATCCCCTCCCCATAACACCAGGGGAATCCACTCCCCATAACACCAGGGGAATCCCCTCCCCATAACACCAGAGGAATCCCCTCCCCATAACACCAGGGGAATCCACTCCCCATAACACCAGGGGAATCCCCTCCCCATAACACCAGAGGAATCCCCTCCCTATAACACCAGAGGAATCCCCACCCCATAACACCAGGGGAATCCCCACCACATAACACCAGGGGAATCCCCTCCCCATAACATCAGGGGAATCCCCTCCCCATAACATCAGGGGAATCCCCTCCCCATAACACCAGGGGAATCCCCACCACATAACACCAGGGGAATCCCCACCCCATAACACCAGGGGAATCCCCACCACATAACACCAGGGGAATCCCCACCACATAACACCAGGGGAATCCCCACCCCATAACACCAGGGGAAACCCCACCCCATAACACCAGGGGAATCCCCACCCCATAACACCAGGGGAAACCCCACCCCATAACACCAGGGGAATCCCCACCCCATAACACCAGGGGAATCCCCTCCACAAAAGACCAGGGGAATCCCCTCCCCTTAACACCAGGGGAATCCCCTTCCCATAACACCAGGGGAATCCCCACCCCATAACACCAGGGGAATCCCCTCCCCACAACACCAGGGGAAACCCCTTCCCATAACACCAGGGGAATCCCCTCCCCGTAACACCAGAGGAATCCCCTTCCCATAACACCAGGGGAATCCCCTCCCCGTAACACCAGAGGAATCCCCTCCCCATAACACCAAGGGAATCCCCTCCCCATAACACGAGGGGAATCCACTCCCCATAACACCAGGGGAATCCCCTCCCCATAACACCAGGGGAATCCCCACCCTATAACACCAGGGGAATCCCCTCCCTTTAACACCAGGGGAATCCCCTCCCCATAACACCAGGGGAATACCCACCCCATAACACCAGGGGAATCCCCTCCCCATGACACCAGGGGAATCCACTCCCCATAACACCAGGAGAATCCCCTCCCCATAACACCAGGGGAATCCACTCCCCATAACACCAGGGGAATCCCCTCCCCAAAAAACCAGAGGAATCCCCACCTCAAAATACCAGGGGAATTGCCACCCCATAACACCAGGGGAATCCACTCCCCAAAATACCAGGGGAATCCCCACCTGAAAATACAAGGGGAATTCCCACCACTGAACACCAGGGGAATCCCTTCCCCATAACACCAGGGGAATCCCCTCCCCAAAATACCAGGGGAATCCCCACCTCAAAATACCAGGGGAATCCCCACCCCATAACACCAGGGGAATCCCCACCTCAAAACACCAGGGGAATCCCCACCCCATCAATGCCAATTACAGTTGGTCAATCAATGCAAACGAGAGATGGTCAATCAATGTAAACTAGGGATGGTCAATCAATGTAAACTGGGGATGGTCAATCAATGTAAACTGGAGATGGTCAATCAATGTAAACTAGAGATGGTCAATCAATGTAAACCAAGGATGGTCAATCAATGTAAACTAGGGATGGTCAATCAATGTAAACTAGAGATGGTCAATCAATGTAAACTGGGGATGGTCAATCAATGTAAACTAGAGATGGTCAATCAATGTAAACTGTGGATGATCACTCAATTTAAACAAGAGATGGTCAATCAATGTAAACTGTGGAAGGTCAATCAATGTAAACTGGAGATGGTCAATCAATGTAAACTGGGGATGGTCAATCAATGTAAACTGGGGATGGTCAATCAATGTAAACTAGGGATGATCAATCAATGTAAACTTGCGATGGTCAATCAATGTAAACTCGAGATGGTCAATCAATGTAAACTGGGGATGGTCAATCAATGTAAACTGGGGATGGTCAATCAATGTAAACTGGGGATGGTCAATCAATGTAAACTAGGGATGGTCAATCAATGTAAACTGGAGATGGTCAATCAAAGTAAACTGGGGATGGTCAATCAATGTAAACTGGGAATGGTCAATCAATGTAAACTAGAGATGGTCAATCAATGTAAATTGAGGATGTTTAATCAATGCAAACTGGGGATGGTCAATCAATGTCAACTAGAGATGGTCAATCAATGTAAACTAGAGATGGTCAATCAATGCAAACTAGAGATTGTTAAACAATGTAAACTGTGGACGATCAATCAATGTAAACTGGGGATGATCAAACAATTAAACTAGAGATCTTCAATCAATGTAAACTGTGGATGATCAAACAATTTGAACTCGAGATGGTCAATCAATGTAAACTGTGGATGATCAAACAATTTAAACAAGAGATGGTCAATCAATGTAAACTGTGGAAGGTCAATCAATGTAAACTAGAGTTGGTCAATCAATGTAAACTGCGGATGGTCAATCAATGTAAACTGGGGATGGTCAATCAATGTGAACTGGGGATGGTCAATCAATGTAAACTGGGGATGGTCAATCAATGTAAACTGGAGATGGTCAATCAATGTAAACTGGGGATTGTCATTCATTGTAAACTAGGGATGGTCAATCAATGTAAACTAGGGATGATGAATCAATGTAAACTCGGGATGATCAATCAATGTAAACTGGGGATGGTCAATTAATGCAATCACGGGATGATCAATCATTGTAAACTGGGGATGGTCAATCATTGTAAACTGGTGATGGTCAATCAATGTAAACTGGGGATGGTCAATCAATGTAAACTGGGGATGGTCAATCAATGTAATCTCGGGATGATCAATCATTGTAAACTGAGGATGGTCAATCAATGTAAACTGGGGATGGTCAATCAATGTAAACTGGGGATGGTCAATCAATGTAAACTGGGGATGGTCTATCAATGTAAACTGGGGATGGTCAATCAATGTAAACTGGGGATGGTCAATCAATGTAAACGAGGGATGGTCCAACAATGTAAACTGTGGATGGTCAATTAATGTAAACTGGGGATGGTCAATCACTGTAAACTAGAGATGGTCAATAAATGTAAACTAGACATCGTCAATCAATGCTAATTACAGTTGATCAATCAATGCCAATTACTGATGTTCAATCAATGCCAAATACAGTTGGTCAATCAATCCCAGCCTTGCCCAGCGAGGCCCACACCCCGAGAATGAATGAAGAATCAATCCCTCACCTGACGGAGATGGGCTTCCTTTGCCTCGGGGGTGTCCAGTTTGTTTTTCCCGAAGTGCATCACTTGGACGTCGGCACTGACCTGCTCACACGCCTCGTCCGACAGGACCAGCGCCCCTGGAACATGGAGAGGATAAATCTTCAGCTGCACCGCCCACCCCCTGAGCAGAGTTAGAGGCCCAAACACCAACTGGGTACAGGAGAGGGGTGGGGAGAAGAGGAGGGCGCAATTTCGGAGCGCCAAGCCCAGCTGGGGTCTTCTACTCTCGGAGCTGAATGAGGCAACGAGGGTCACTGCTTTCACTATCCCTCCGCCCACACCTCCTCTTTCACAGGGCAACGGGGGAGGGGGTAATAAATGAGGACCACCCGCACCACCCCCCGGAGACAATCGAAAGACAGTAAAGGGGAGGGGGTGGGGTTTCCAGGATCATTTTGGGAGAGATTTGCTCTGATCACATGGACTGAGCAGTCAGATGATAAACCAGGAGATTTGGGAGGTCCATCACTAAATGTTGGGGGATTGTGTCGGGGACAGAATGTTTCTGGGCTCGGACCCTGGAATGGGTCTGATTGGATGGTGCCGACCAGAAGAAGACAGATACCTGGTCTGAAATGGTCCTTCCCTGCCGGATTCAAATGACGGTCTGATGTCGGCTGATCATCGGCTCTCGGACTTGTCTTCCTCTCTGAATCTGCAACGCAAGAAGAGGCACATGGGAAGTGGAGGGAGGAGAAATAACCCAGGGTCAAGGGTCTTTATACCACCAGAAACTGCACTCCCCTCAGGCACTGCATCTCACTCCTCTCAGGCACTGCATCTCACACCCCTCAGGCATTACATCCCACTCCCCTCATTCACTGCATCGCATTCCCCTCAGTCACCACATCCCACTCCCCTCATTCACTGCATCCCACTCCCCTCATTCACTGCATCCCACTCCCCTCAGTCACTGCATCCCACTCCCCTCAGTCACCACATCCCACTCCCCTCATTCACTGCATCCCACTCCCCTCATTCACTGCATCCCACTCCCCTCATTCACTGCATCCCACTCCCCTCGGACACTGAATCCCACTCCCCTCATTCACTGCATCCCACTCCCCTCATTCACTGCATCCCACTCCCCTCATTCACTGCATCCCACTCCCCTCATTCACTGCATCCCACTCCCCTCGGACACTGAATCCCACTACCCTCAGTCACTGCATCCCACTCCCCTCAGTCACTGCATCCCACTCCCCTCAGTCGATTCATCCCACTCCCCTCAGGCAATACATCACACTCCCCTCAGACACTACATCCCACTCCCCTCAGTCACCGCATCCCACTCCCCTCAGGCAATACATCGCACTCCCCTCAGTCACTACATCCCACTCCCCTCAGTCACTACATCTCACTCCCCTCAGTCACTACATGCCACTCCCCTCAGTCGATTCATCCCACTCCCCTCAGGCAATACATCACACTCCCCTCAGACACTACATCCCACTCCCCTCAGTCACCGCATCCCACTCCCCTCAGTCACTGCATCCCACTCCCCTCATTCACCACATCCCACTCCCCTCATTCACTGCATCCCACTCCCCTCAGTCACCACATCCCACTCCCCTCAGTCACTGCATCCCACTCCCCTCAGTCACCACATCCCACTGCCCGCAGTCACTACATCGCACTCCCCTCAGTCACTACATCTCACTCCCCTCAGTCACTACATCCCACTCCCCTCAGTCACTGCAACCCATTCCCCAAAGTCACTACATCCCACTCCCCTCAGTCACTACATCCCACTCCCCTCAGTCACGACATCCCACTCCCCTCAGTCACTACATCCCACTCCCCTCAGTCACTACATCCCACTCCCCTCAGTCACGACATCCCACTCCCCTCAGTCACTACATCCCACTCCCCTAAGTCACTACATCCCACTCCCCTCAGTCACTACATCCCACTCCCCCCAGTCACGACATCCCACTCCCCTCATTCACTACGTCCCACTCCCCTCAGGAACGACATCCAATTCCCCCCAGTCACTCCAGCCCATTCCCCTCAGTCACTCCATCCCACTTTCCTCAGTCACTCCATCTAACTCCCCTCAGCCACGACATCCCACTGCCCTCAGTCACCACATCACACTCGCCTCATTCACTGCATCCCACTCCCCTCAGTCACTACAACCCACTCCCCTCAGACGCTGCATCCCACTCCCCTCAGTCACTCCATCCCACTCTGCTCAGACAGTATATCCCACTCCCCTCAGTCACTCCATCCAACTCCCCTCTGCCCCTACATTCCACTCCCCTCAGACGCTGCATCCCACTCTCCTCAGGCACTAAATCCCACTCCTCCCAGTCAATACATCCCACTCCCCTCAGTCACCACATCCCACTCGCCTCAGTCACTACATCCCACTCCCCTCAGTCACAACATCACATTCCCCTCAGTCACTGCATCCCACTCCCCTCAGTCACTACATCCCACTCCCCTCAGACACCTCACCCACTCCCCTCAGTCACTGCATCCCACTCACCACAAGCACTACATCCCACTCCCCTCAGGCATTGCATCCCACTCTCCTCAGACCCTACATCCCACTCCCCTTAGGCATTGCATCCCACTCTCCTCAGACCCTACATCCCACTCCCCTCAGGCATTGCATCCCACTCTCCTCAGACCCTACATCCCACTCCCCTCAGGCATTGCATCCCACTCTCCTCAGACCCTACATCCCACTCCCCTCAGGCATTGCATCCCACTCTCCTCAGACCCTACATCCCACTCCCCTTAGGCATTGCATCCCACTCTCCTCAGACCCTACATCCCACTCCCCTCAGGCATTGCATCCCACTCTCCTCAGACCCTACATCCCACTCCCCTCAGGCATTGCATCCCACTCTCCTCAGTCCCTACATCCCACTCTCCTCAGTCCCTACATCCCACTCTCCTCAGGCACTACATCTTACTCCCCTCATTCACTACATCCCACTCCCCTCATTCACTACATCCCACTCCCCTCAGTCACTAAATCCCACTCCCCTCAGTCACTAAATCCCACTCCCCTCAGGCACTACATCCCACTCCCCTCAGTCACTACATCCCACTCCCCTCAGTCACTACATCACACTCCCCTCAGGCACTACATCCCACTCCCCTCATTCACTAAATCCCACTCCCCTCAGTCACTAAATCCCACTCCCCTCAGGCACTACATCCCACTCCCCTCAGTCACTACATCCCACTCCCCTCAGTCACTAAATCCCACTCCCCTCAGTCACTAAATCCCACTCCCCTCAGGCACTACATCCCACTCCCCTCAGTCACTACATCCCACTCCCCTCAGGGACGACATCCCACTCCCCTCAGTCACTACATCCCACTCCCCTCAGTCACTACATCCCACTCCCCTCAGTCACTACATCACACTCCCCTCATTCACTACATCACACTCCCCTCAGGCACTACATCCCACTCTCCTCAGGGACGACATCCCACTCCCCTCAGTCACTACAACCGACTCCCCTCAGTCACTACATCCTACATCCCTCAGTCCCTACATCCCATTCCCATTCGGCACTGCAACCCACTCCCATCAGGCACTAAATCCCACTCCCCTCAGTCACCACATCCCACTCCTCTGAGTCAATCCATCCCACTCCCCTCAGACTGAACATCCCACTCCCCTTAGACACTACATCCCACTCCCCTCAGTCACTCCATCCCACTCCCCTCAGTCACTCCATCCCACTCCACTCAGTCACTCCATCCCACTCCCCTCAGCCACTCCATCCCACTCCCCTCAGTCACTCCAGCCCACTCCCCTTAGACACTACATCCCACTCCCCTCAGTCACTACATCCCACTCCCCTCAGTCACCACATCCCACTCCCCTCAGACACTACATCCCACTCCCCTCAGCCACTCCATCCCACTCCCCTCAGTCACTCCAGCCCACTCCCCTTAGACACTACATCCCACTCCCCTCAGCCACTCCATCCCACTCCCCTCAGTCACTCCAGCCCACTCCCCTTAGACACTACATCCCACTCCCCTCAGTCACTACATCCCACTCCCCTCAGTCACTACATCCCACTCCCCTCAGTCACTACATCCCACTCCCCTCAGTCACTACATCCCACTCCATCCAGTCACTCCATCCCACTCCCCTCAGTCACTCCATCCCACTCCCCTCAGTCACTACATCCCACTCCCCTCAGTCACGACATCCCACTCCCCTCAGTCACTACATCCCACTCCCCTCAGTCACTACATCCCACTCCCCTCAGTCACGACATCCCACTCCCCTCATTCACTACGTCCCACTCCCCTCAGGAACGACATCCAATTCCCCTCAGTCACTCCATCCCACTTTCCTCAGTCACTCCATCTAACTCCCCTCAGCCACGACATCCCACTGCCCTCAGTCACCACATCACACTCGCCTCATTCACTGCATCCCACTCCCCTCAGTCACTACAACCCACTCCCCTCAGACGCTGCATCCCACTCCCCTCAGTCACTCCATCCCACTCTGCTCAGACAGTATATCCCACTCCCCTCAGTCACTCCATCCAACTCCCCTCTGCCCCTACATTCCACTCCCCTCAGACGCTGCATCCCACTCTCCTCAGGCACTAAATCCCACTCCTCCCAGTCAATACATCCCACTCCCCTCAGTCACCACATCCCACTCCCCTCAGTCACCACATCCCACTCGCCTCAGTCACTACATCCCACTCCCCTCAGTCACAACATCACATTCCCCTCAGTCACTGCATCCCACTCCCCTCAGTCACTACCACCCACTCCCCTCAGACACCTCACCCACTCCCCTCAGTCACTTCATCCCACTCACCACAAGCACTACATCCCACTCCCCTCAGGCATTGCATCCCACTCTCCTCAGTCCCTACATCCCACTGTCCTCAGGCATTGCATCCCACTCCCCTCAGGCACTACATCTTACTCCCCTCATTCACTACATCCCACTCCCCTCATTCACTACATCCCACTCCCCTCAGTCACTAAATCCCACTCCCCTCAGGCACTACATCCCACTCCCCTCAGTCACTACATCCCACTCCCCTCAGTCACTAAATCCCACTCCCCTCAGGCACTACATCCCACTCCCCTCAGTCACTACATCCCACTCCCCTCAGTCACTAAATCCCACTCTCCTCAGGCACTACATCTTACTCCCCTCATTCACTACATCCCACTCCCCTCATTCACTACATCCCACTCCCCTCAGTCACTAAATCCCACTCCCCTCAGGCACTACATCCCACTCCCCTCAGTCACTACATCCCACTCCCCTCAGTCACTAAATCCCACTCCCCTCAGGCACTACATCCCACTCCCCTCAGTCACTACATCCCACTCCCCTCAGTCACTACATCACACTCCCCTCAGGCACTACATCCCACTCCCCTCAGGGACGACATCCCACTCCCCTCAGTCACTACATCCCACTCCCCTCAGTCACTACATCCCACTCCCCTCAGTCACTACATCACACTCCCCTCATTCACTACATCACACTCCCCTCAGGCACTACATCCCACTCTCCTCAGGGACGACATCCCACTCCCCTCAGTCACTACAACCGACTCCCCTCAGTCACTACATCCTACATCCCTCAGTCCCTACATCCCATTCCCATTCGGCACTGCAACCCACTCCCATCAGGCACTAAATCCCACTCCCCTCAGTCACCACATCCCACTCCTCTGAGTCAATCCATCCCACTCCCCTCAGACTGAACATCCCACTCCCCTTAGACACTACATCCCACTCCCCTCAGTCACTCCATCCCACTCCCCTCAGTCACTCCATCCCACTCCACTCAGTCACTCCATCCCACTCCCCTCAGACACTACATCCCACTCCCCTCAGCCACTCCATCCCACTCCCCTCAGTCACTCCAGCCCACTCCCCTTAGACACTACATCCCACTCCCCTCAGTCACTACATCCCACTCCCCTCAGTCACCACATCCCACTCCCCTCAGACACTACATCCCACTCCCCTCAGCCACTCCATCCCACTCCCCTCAGTCACTCCAGCCCACTCCCCTTAGACACTACATCCCACTCCCCTCAGTCACTACATCCCACTCCCCTCAGTCACCACATCCCACTCCCCTCAGTCACTACATCCCACTCCCCTCAGTCACGACATCCCACTCCCCTCAGTCGCTTCATCCCACTCCCCCCAGTCACGACATCCCACTTCCCTCAGTCACTACATCCCACTCCCCTCATTCACTACATCCCACTCCCCTCAGCCACTCCATCCCACTCCCCTCAGTCACTCCAGCCCACTCCCCTTAGACACTACATCCCACTCCCCTCAGTCACTACATCCCACTCCCCTCAGTCACCACATCCCACTCCCCTCAGTCATTACATCCCACTCCCCTCAGTCACGACATCCCACTCCCCTCAGTCGCTTCATCCCACTCCCCCCAGTCACGACATCCCACTTCCCTCAGTCACTACATCCCACTCCCCTCATTCACTACGTCCCACTCCCCTCAGGAACGACATCCAATTCCCCCCAGTCACTCCAGCCCATTCCCCTCAGTCACTCCATCCCACTTTCCTCAGTCACTCCATCTAACTCCCCTCAGCCACGACATCCCACTGCCCTCAGTCACCACATCACACTCGCCTCATTCACTGCATCCCACTCCCCTCAGTCACTACAACCCACTCCCCTCAGACGCTGCATCCCACTCCCCTCAGTCACTCCATCCCACTCTGCTCAGACAGTATATCCCACTCCCCTCAGTCACTCCATCCAACTCCCCTCTGCCCCTACATTCCACTCCCCTCAGACGCTGCATCCCACTCTCCTCAGGCACTAAATCCCACTCCTCCCAGTCAATACATCCCACTCCCCTCAGTCACCACATCCCACTCGCCTCAGTCACTACATCCCACTCCCCTCAGTCACAACATCACATTCCCCTCAGTCACTGCATCCCACTCCCCTCAGTCACTACCACCCACTCCCCTCAGACACCTCACCCACTCCCCTCAGTCACTACATCCCACTCCCCTCAGTCACTACATCCCACTCCCCTCAGTCACTAAATCCCACTCTCCTCAGGCACTACATCTTACTCCCCTCATTCACTACATCCCACTCCCCTCATTCACTACATCCCACTCCCCTCAGTCACTAAATCCCACTCCCCTCAGGCACTACATCCCACTCCCCTCAGTCACTACATCCCACTCCCCTCAGTCACTAAATCCCACTCCCCTCAGGCACTACATCCCACTCCCCTCAGTCACTACATCCCACTCCCCTCAGTCACTAAATCCCACTCTCCTCAGGCACTACATCTTACTCCCCTCATTCACTACATCCCACTCCCCTCATTCACTACATCCCACTCCCCTCAGTCACTAAATCCCACTCCCCTCAGGCACTACATCCCACTCCCCTCAGGCACTACATCCCACTCCCCTCAGTCACTAAATCCCACTCCCCTCAGGCACTACATCCCACTCCCCTCAGTCACTACATCCCACTCCCCTCAGTCACTACATCACACTCCCCTCAGGCACTACATCCCACTCCCCTCATTCACTACATCCCACTCCCCTCAGTCACTAAATCCCACTCCCCTCAGGCACTACATCCCACTCCCCTCAGGCACTACATCCCACTCCCCTCAGTCACTAAATCCCACTCCCCTCAGGGACGACATCCCACTCCCCTCAGTCACTACATCCCACTCCCCTCAGTCACTACATCCCACTCCCCTCAGTCACTACATCACACTCCCCTCATTCACTACATCACACTCCCCTCAGGCACTACATCCCACTCTCCTCAGGGACGACATCCCACTCCCCTCAGTCACTACAACCAACTCCCCTCAGTCACTACATCCTACATCCCTCAGTCCCTACATCCCATTCCCATTCGGCACTGCAACCCACTCCCATCAGGCACTAAATCCCACTCCCCTCAGTCACCACATCCCACTCCTCTGAGTCAATCCATCCCACTCCCCTCAGACTGAACATCCCACTCCCCTTAGACACTACATCCCACTCCCCTCAGTCACTCCATCCCACTCCCCTCAGTCACTCCATCCCACTCCACTCAGTCACTCCATCCCACTCCCCTCAGACACTACATCCCACTCCCCTCAGCCACTCCATCCCACTCCCCTCAGTCACTCCAGCCCACTCCCCTTAGACACTACATCCCACTCCCCTCAGTCACTACATCCCACTCCCCTCAGTCACCACATCCCACTCCCCTCAGACACTACATCCCACTCCCCTCAGCCACTCCATCCCACTCCCCTCAGTCACTCCAGCCCACTCCCCTTAGACACTACATCCCACTCCCCTCAGTCACTACATCCCACTCCCCTCAGTCACTCCATCCTACTCCCCTCAGTCACGACATCCCACTCCCTTCATTCACTGCATCCCATTCACCCCGTTCACTACATCCCACTCCCCTCAGGCACCATATCCCACCACCCTCAGTCACTGCATCCCTCTCCCGTCAGTCACTACATCCCACTCCGCTCAGTCACTGCAGCCCACTTCCCTCAGTCGATATATCCCACTCCCCTCTGTCACTACATCCCACTCCCCTCAGTCACTGCAGCCCACTTCCCTCAGTCGATATATCCCACTCCCCTCTGTCACTACATCCCACTCACCTCTGTCACTGCATCCCACTCCCCTCAGTCACTACATCCCACTCCCCTCAGTCACTGCAGCCCACTTCCCTCAGTCGATATATCCCACTCCCCTCAGTCACTACATCCCACTCACCTCTGTCACTGCATCCCGCTCCCCTCAGTCGCTAAACCCACTTCACTCAGGCACTAAATCACACTCCCCTCAGGGGATCCATCACTCTTCCCTCAGTCAATGCATCCCCCTCACCTCAGTTACTCCATCCCACTCCCCTCTGTCACTCCATCCCTCGACCCTCAGTCACTGCATCCCACTCCTCTCAGGCACTGTATCACACTCCCGTCAGTCATTACATCCCACACCCATCAGTTACGACTTCCCACTCCCCTCTGTCAATGCATCCCACTCCCCTCAGGCACTACATCCCACTACCCTCTGTCACAACATCCCTATCCCCACAACACTACATCCCACTGCCCTCATCATGACATTCTACTCCCCTCAGCCACTACATCCCACTCCCCTCTGTCACCAGATCCCAATCCCCTCAGTCACTGTATCCCACTCCCCACAGTCATACATCCCATTCCCCTCTGTCACTACATCACTCTCCCTTCTGGCACGACATCCCACTCACCACAGCCACGACATCGAACTCCCCTCAGTCACTACATCCCAATCCCTTCAGTCACCACATCCCACTCCCCTCAGACACTAAATCCCACTCCCCTCAGTCACTCCATCCCACTCCCCTCTGTCAATGCATCCCACTCCCCTCAAGCACGGAATCACAGTCCCCTCTGTCACGAAATCCCACTCCCCTCAGTCACTACATACCAATCCCCTCAGTCACTACACTTCACTCCCCTCACTCACTAAATCCCACCCCCCTCAGTCACTACATTCCACTCCCCTAAGTCACTAAATCCCACACACCTCAGACACTGGATCCCACTCCCCTCAGTCCTACATCTCACTCCCCTCAGTCACTACATCCCACTCCCCTCAGTCACGAAATCTCACCCCCCTCATTCACGACATCCAAATCCCCTCAGGCACAACATCCCACTCCCCTCATTCACGACATCCCACGACCTCTGTCAGTACATCCCACTACCCTCAGGACGGACATCCCACTCCCCTAAGTCGCGAAATCCCAATCACCTCAGCCACTGAATTCCACACCCCCAGGTGCTCCATCCCATTCCCCTCTGTCAATGCATCCCACTTCCCTCAGTCACGACATCCCATTCCCCTCAGTCACTGTATCCCACTCCCGTCAGTCACTACATCCCACTCCCCTCAGTCACTGCAAACAACTCCCCTCAGTCGCTATATCCCACTCCCCTCAGTCACGAAATCCCACTCCCCTGAGGCAATAAATCACACTCCACTCAGTCGCTAAATCCCATTCCCCTCAGGGGCTCCATCTCACTTCCCTCAGTAACTGCATCTCACTCCCCTCAATCAGTCCATCCCACTCCTGTGAGTTACTGCATCCCACTCCTCTCAGGCACTGCATCACGCTCCCGTCAGTCACGACATCCCACTCCCCTCTGTCAATGCATCCCACTCCCCTCAGACACTTCATCCATTTCCCTCAATCAATCCATCCACACCCCTCAGTCACTACATACCAATCCCCTCAGTCACTACATTTCACTCCCCTCACTCACTAAATCTCACCCCCCTCAGTCACTACATTCCACTCCCCTATGTCACGAAATCCCACACACCTCAGACACTGGATCCCACTCCCCTCAGTCCTACATCTCACTCCCCTCAGTCACTAAATCTCACTCCCCTCAGTCACTACATCCCACTCACCTCAGTCACTGCATCCCACTCCCCTCATCACTACATCCCACTCCCCTCATCATTACATCCCACTCCCCTCATTCACGACATCCCACGACATCTGTCAGTACATCCCACTCCCCTAAGTCGCGAAATCCCAATCATCTCAGCCACTGAATTCCACATCCCCAGTTGCTCCATCCCATTCTCCTCAGACACTACATCCCACTCCCCTCAGTTACTACTTCCCACTCCCCTCTGTCAATGCATCCCACACCCCTCAGTCACTAAATCCCATTCCCCTCAATCACTACATCCCAATCCCCTTCTTCACTGCATCCCACTCCCCTCTGTCAATGCATCCCACTCCCCTCAGTCAATACATCCCACACCCCTCAGTCACTACATCCCACTCCCCTCAGTCAATACATCCCACTCCCCTCAGTCACTACATCCAAATCCCCACAGTCACTAAATCCCACTCCCCTCTGTCACTACATCCCACACCCCTCAGTCACTACATCCCACTCCCCTCAGTCACTACATCCAAATCCCCACAGTCACTACATCCCACTCCCCTCAGTCAATACATCCCACACCCCTCAGTCACTACATCCAAATCCCCACAGTCACTAAATCCCACTCCCCTCTGTCACTACATCCCACACCCCTCAGTCACTACATCCAAATCCCCACAGTCACTAAATCCCACTCCCCTCTGTCACTACATCCCACTCCCCTCAGTCAATACATCCCACACCCCTCAGTCACTACATCCAAATCCCCACAGTCACTAAATCCCACTCCCCTCTGTAAATACATCCCACTCCCCTCAGGCGTTACATCCAACTCCCCTCAGTCACTACATCCCACTCCCCTCAGTCACTATATCCCACTCCCCTCCGTCAAAAAATTGCACTCACCTCATTCACTACATTCCACTCCCCTCAGTCACTACATCCCACTGCCCTCATCACGACATCCCACTCCCCTCATCACTACATCCCACTCACCTCAATCACTCCATCCCACTCCCCTCAGTCACTGCATCCCACTCCTCTCAGTCGCTATATCCCACTCCCCTCCGACACTACATCCCACTACCCTCAGGCAATAAATCCCACTACCCTCAGTCGCAACATCCCACTCCCCTCAGGCGCTCCATACCACTCCTCTCAGGCACTGCATCCAACTCCCCTCAATCACTCAATCCCCCTCCCCTCTGTCAATGCATCCCACTCCCCTCATCATGACATTCCACTCATCTCAGTCACCACATGCCACTTGCCTCAGTCACTGCATCCCACTCCCCTCACTCACTACATCTCACTCCCCTCAGTCAATACATCCCACTCCCATCAGTCACTACATCCCACTCCCCTCAGTCACTACATCCCACTCCCCTCAGTCACTACATTCCACTCCCCTCAGTCCTACATCCCACTCCCCTCAGACTCTCCATCCCACTCCCCTCAGTCACTACATCCCACTCCCCTCAGTCCTACATCCCACTCCCCTCAGACACTACATCCCACTCCCCTCAGACTCTCCATCCCACTCCTCTCTCTTCGAGACTGGATGATTCTCAGGGACTGAGCATTTCAGGAGTCACATTGGGTGAAGAGTCTGTTTGAATGAACCCACAAGACTGATACCTGAGTCTGCAGACCCCGCTGGGATAGAGGACAGACTCTCAGTGGATTCTAGAGTCGTTTGTTCCTCGGGTCTCTGACTTGTGGATGTCTCTGGATCTGTAATAAAGGGACAGAAACATGGGAGAGTGGAGGAGTGAGGGACACACGGACAGGTCATCGGGCTGGTACTGGAGTCCGGAGAATGGGAGACACCGGTCTTAATATAACCCATAATCATCAAATCCCACTCCTCTCATTCACTACATCCCACTCCCCTCAGACACGACATCCCACTCCCCTCAGTCACTGCATCCCACTCCCCTCAGTCAAAACATTACACTCCCCTTAGTCACTACATCCCACTCCCCTCAGTCACTACATCCCACTTCCCTCACCCAAAACATCCCACTCCCCTCAGTCACGACATCCCACTCCCCTCAGTCACTGCATCCCACTCCCCTCAGTCAAAACATTACACTCCCCTTAGTCACTACATCCCACTCCCCTCAGTCACTACATCCCACTCCCCTCAGTCACTACATCCCACTTCCCTCACCCAAAACATCCCACTCCCCTCAGTCACGACGTCCAACTCCCCTCAGTCACTAAATCACGCTCCCCTCAGTCACTACATCCCACACCCCTCAGTCACTACATCCCACTCCCCTCAGTCACTAAATCCCACTGCACTCGGACATGACATCCCACTCCCCTCAATAACTACATCAAACTCCCCTCAGTCACAACATCCCACTCCCCTCTGTCACTATATCCCACTTCCCTCACCCACAACATCCCACTCCCCTCAGTCACGACGTCCAACTCCCCACAGACACTACATCCCACTCCCCTCAGTAACAATATCCCACTCCCCTCAGTCACTACATCCCACTCCCTTCTGGCACTACATCCCACTCCCCTCAGTCAATACATCCCACTCCCCTCAGTCACAACATCCCAATCACATCAGTCACTAAATCCCACTGCACTCGGACATTACATCCCACTCCCCTCAATAACTACATCAAACTCCCATCAGTCACGACATCCCACTCCCCTCAGTCACTACATCCCACTCGCCGAAGTCACTACATCCCACTCCCCTCAGTTAATACATCCCACACCCCTCATTCACTACATCACACTCCCCTCAGTCACTACATCACACTCCCCTCAGTCATTGCCTTCCACTCCCGTCAGTCACGACATAAAACTCCCCTCAGTCCTACATTGCTCTCCCCTCTCTTCGAGACTGGATGATTCTCAGCGACTGAACATTTCAGGAGTCACATTGGGTGAAGAGTCTGTTTGAATGAACCCACAAGACTGATACCTGAGTCTGCAGACCCCGCTGGGATAGAGGACGGTCTCTCAGTGGATTCTAGAGTCGTTTGTTCCTCGGGTCCCTGACTTGTGGATGTCTCTGGATCTGTAATAAAGGGACAGAAACATGGGAGAGTGGAGGAGTGAGGGACACACGGACAGGTCATCGGGCTGGTACTGGAGTCTGGAGAATGGGAGAGACCGGTCTGAATATAAACAATAATCATCCAATCCCACTCCCCTCAGACACTACATCCCACTCCCCTCAGACACTGCCACCCTCTACCCCCAGACACTAAATCCCACTCCCCTCTGTCACTACCTCCCACTGCCCACTGTCACTACATTCCACCCCCCTCATCATTACATCCAACTTCCCTCAATCACTATATCCCACTCCCCTCAGTCACTACATCCCAATCCCCTCAGTCACTACATCCCACTCCCCTCAGTCACGACGTCCAACTCCCCAAAGACACTACATCCCACTCCCCTCACCCACAATATCCCAATCCCCACAGTCACTAAATCACGCTCCCCTCAGGCACTACATCCCACACTCCTCAGTCACGACATCCCACTCCCCTCAGGCACTACATCCCACTCCCCTCAGTCACTACATCCCACTCCCCTCAGGCACTACATCCCACTCCCCTCAGTCACTACATCCCACACTCCTCAGTCACGACATCCCACTCCCCTCAGGCACTACATCCCACTCCCCTCAGTCACTACATCCCACACTCCTCAGTCACGACATCCCACTCCCCTCAGTCACTACATCCCACTCCCCTCAGTTAATACATCCAACACCCCTAATTCACTACATCACACTCCCCTCAGTCACGACATCCCACTCCTCTCACTCACTACATCGCACTCCCCTCAGTCACTGCCTTCCACTCCCCTCAGTCACGACATAAAACTCCCCTCAGTCCTACATTGCTCTCCCCTCTATTCGAGACTGGATGATTCTCAGGGACTGAGCATTTCAGGAGTCAAATTGGGTGAAGAGTCTGTTTGAATGAACCCACAAGACTGATACCTGAGTCTGCAGACCCCGCTGGGATAGAGGACAGACTCTCAGTGGATTCAAGAGTCGTTTGTTCCTCGGGTCCCGGACTTGTGGATGTCTCTGGATCTGTAATAAAGGGACAGAAACATGAGAGAGTGGAGGAGTGGGGGACACACGGACAGGTCATCGGGCTGGGACTGGAGTCCGGAGAATGGGAGAGACCGGTCTTAATATAACCCATAATCATCCAATCCCATTCCCCTCAGACACTGCATCCTACTCCTCTCAGTCACCACATCCCACTCCCCTCAAGCACTACATCCCACTATGTCCTGTCCACAAAAAGCAGGACAAATCCAATCCGGCCAATTACCGCCCCATCAGTCTACTCTCAATCATCAGTAAAGTGATGGACGGTGTCGTCGACAGTGCTATCAAGCGGCACTTACTCACCAATAACCTGCTCACCGATGCTCAGTTTGGGTTCCGCCAGGACCACTCGGCTCCAGACCTCTTTACAGCCTTGGTCGAAACATGGACAAAAGAGCTGAATTCCAGAGGTGAGGTGAGAGTGACTGCCCTTGACATCAAGGCAGCATTTGACCGAGTGTGGCACCAAGGAGCCCGAGTAAAATTGAAGTCAATGGGAATCAGGGGGAAAACTCTCCAGTGGCTGGAGTCATACCTAGCACAAAGGAAGATGGTAGTGGTTGTTGGAGGCCAATCATCTCAGCCCCAGGGCATTGCTGCAGGAGTTCCTCAGGGCAGTGTCCTAGGCCCAACCATCTTCAGCTGCTTCATCAATGACCTTCCCTCCATCATAAGGTCAGAAATGGGGATGTTCGCTGATGACTGCACAGTGTTCAGTTCCATTCGCAACCCCTCAGATAATGAAGCAGTCCGTGCCCACGTACAGCAAGACCTGGACAACATCCAGGCTTGGGCTGATAAGTGGCAAGTAACATTCGCGCCAGATAAGTGCCAGGCAATGACCATCTCCAACAAGAGAGAGTCTAACCACCTCCCCTTGACATTCAACGGCATTACCATCGCCGAATCCCCCACCATCAACATCCTGGGGGTCACCATTGACCAGAAACTGAACTGGACCAGCCATATAAATACTGTGGCTACGAGAGCAGGTCAGAGGCTGGGTATTCTGCGGCGAGTGACTCACCTCCTGACTCCCCAAAGCCTTTCCACCATCGACAAGGCACAAGTCAGGAGTGTGATGGAATACTCTCCACTTGCCTGGATGAGTGCAGCTCCAACAACACTCAAGAAGCTCGACACCATCCAAGATAAAGCAGCCCGCTTGATTGGCACCCCATCCACCACCCTAAACATTCACTCCCTTCACCACCGGCGCACAGTGGCTGCAGTGTGTACCATCCACAGGATGCACTGCAGCAACTCGCCAAGGCTTCTTCGACAGCACCTCCCAAACCCGCGACCTCTACCACCTAGAAGTACAAGAGCAGCAGGACATGGGAACACCACCACCTGCACGTTCCCCTCCAAGTCACACACCATCCCGACTTGGAAATATATCGGCCGTTCCTTCATCGTCGCTGGGTCAAAATCCTGGAACTCCCTTCCGAACAGCACTGTGGGAGAACCGTCACCACACGGACTGCAGCGGTTCAAGAAGGCGGCTCACCACCACCTTCTCAAGGGCAATTAGGGATGGGCAATAAATGCCGGCCTCACCAGCGACGCCCACATCCCATGAACGAATAAAAAAAGATCTGTACACCTGATGAGTTACTGATAGACCATTGCCCCAATACTGACACACACATCATATCAAATAGTTTCTCTCTATCAAATCCTTTAATGATCTTAAACCCCTCGATTAGATCACCCCTTAATCTTCTATACTCGAGGGAATACAAGCCTCGTCTGTGCAAACCTGTCCTCGTAATTTTACCCTTTCAGACCCGGTATCATTCTGGTGAATCTGGACTGCACCCCCTCCAAGGCCAATATATCCTTCCTGAGGGGACGGTGCCCAGAACTGAACCCAGTTCTCCAGATGGGGTCTGACCAGAGACTCATAGAACTGGAGCAGAACTTCCTCCCCTGTGGATTCCAACCACTTTTTGAGATAAAGGCCAACTTTCCATTAGCCACTTTGATGTGCTCAAAAAGGGTGTAAGGATTAACCCAGCACCTACAGGCCAGTCAGTTTAACCTCAGTGGTGGGGAAACTTTTAGAAATGATAATCCGAGACAGAATTAACAGTCACTTGGACAAGGGTGGATTAATTAGGGAAAGCCAGCAATGGATTTGTTAAAGGCAAATCGTGTTAAGCTAACCTGAGTTTTTTGATGATGTAACAGAGAGGGTAGATGAGGGCAGTGTGGTTGATGTAGTATATATGGACTTCCAAAAGGCGTTTGATAAAATGCCGCATGGTAGGCTTATCATCAAGATTGTGGCCCAAGGAATAAAGGGGGCAGTAGCAACATGGATTCAGAATTGGCTAAGTGACAGGAAACAGAGAGTAGTGGTGAACGGTTGTTTTTCAGACTGGAGGTAGGTGTACAGTGGTGTTCCCCAGAGGTCGGTGCTGGGACCATTGCTTTTCTTGTTATATATTAATGACTTGGACTTGGGTGTACAGGGCACAATTTCAAAATTTGCAGATGTCACAAAAATTGGAAGGGTAGTAAACAGTGAGGAGGATAGTGATAGACTTCAAGAGGATATAGACAAGCTGGTGGAATGGGCGGACACGTGGCAGATGAAATTTAACGCAGAGAAGTGCGAAGTGATATATTTCAGTAGGATGAACGAGGAGATGCAATATGAATTAGAGGGCACAAATCTAAAAGGGGTACAGGAACAGAGAGATCTGGGGGTATATGTACACAAATCATTGAAGTTGGCAGGGCAGGTTGAGAAAGCGGTTAAAAAAGCATACGGGATCCTGGGCTTTATAAATGGAGGCATAGAGTACGAAAGCAAGGAAGTCATGATGAACCTTTATAAAACACTGGTTCGGCCACAACTGGAGTATAAAGTCCAATTCTGGACAGAGTGGGGAACAGAGTGGAGAACAACAGAGAGGGGAACAGAGTGGATAACAACAGAGGGGGGAACAGAGTGGAGAACAACAGAGGGGGGAACAGAGTGGAGAACAACAGAGAGGGGAACAGAGTGGAGAACAACAGAGGGGGAACAGAGTGGAGAACAACAGAGAGGGGAACAGAGTGGAGAACAACAGAGGGGGAACAGAGTGGAGAACAACAGAGAGGGGAACAGAGTGGATAACAACAGAGGGGAGAACAGAGTGGAGAACAACAGAGGGGGGAACAGAGTGGAGAACAACAGAGAGGAAAACGGAGTGGAGAACAACAGAGGGGGAACAGAGTGGAGAACAACAGAGAGGGGAATAGAGTGGAGAACAATAGACGGGAGAACAGAGTGGAGAACAACGGAAAGGGGAACAGGGTGGAGAACAACAGAGAGAGGAACAGGGTGGAGAACTACAGGGAGGGGAACAGAGTGGACAACAACCAGGAGGAGAACATAGTGGAGAGCAACAAGAGGGAGAACAGATTGGAGAACAACAAGAGGGAGGACAGAGTGGAGAACAACAGGGAGGAGAACAGAATGGAGAAAAACAGAGAGGGGAACAAAGTGCAGATCAACAGAGAGTGGAGCAGAGTGGAGAAAAACAGGGAGGAGAACAGAGAGGGGAACAACAGAGACGACAACAACAGACAGCGGAGCAGAGTGGAGAGCTACAGAGAGCAGAAAGACAAAAAGTAGTGAAATAACGACAGGGAACAGAGAGCAGAAAAACAAAAAGGGGAACAGAGTGGAAAACAACAGAGAGGGTAACAGAATGTAGAACAAAATAGAGGGGCACAGAATGGAGAACAACAGAGAGGAGAACAACATGGAGGAGAACAGAGTGAAGAGCAAATGGGAGGTGATCAGGGTGTAGAACAACAGAGAGGGGAACAGAGTGGAGAACAACAGAGAGGGGAACAGAGTGGAGAACAACAGAGAGGGGAACAGAGTGGAGAACAACAGGGAGAAGAACAGAGTGAAGAACAAGAGAGAGGGGACAGAGTGGAGAACAACAGAGAGGGGAACAGAGTGGAGAACAACAGAGAGGGGAACAGAGTGGAGAACAACAGGGAGGAGAACAGAATGGAGAAAAACAGAGAGGGGAACACAGTGGAGAACAACAGGGATGGGCTCAGAGTGGAGGACTTCAGAGAGGAGAAAGGAGTGGGCAAAAAAGAGAGGGGAACAACATGGAGGAGAACAGAGTAGACAACAACAGAGAGGGGAACAGAGTGGTGAAAAACAAAGTGGGAAGAGAGTGGAGAACAACAGGGAGGAGAACAAAAGAGAGGTGAACAACAGAGAGGGGAACAGAGTGGAGAACAACAGAGGGGAGGAGAGTGGAGAACAACAAGGAGGGGAACAGAGTGTAGAACAACAGAGAGTGGAACAACAGAGAGTGGAACAGAGTGGAAAACAAAAGAAAGGGGAAGAGAGTGGAGAAATAAGAGGGCGGGGAATAGAGTGGAGAACAACAGAGAGGGGAACAGAGTGGAGAACAACAGAGAGAGGAACAGAGTGGAGAACAACAGAGAGGGGAACAGAGTGGAGAACAACAAAGATGAGAACAGAGTGGAGAACAACAGAGATGAGAACAGCGTGGAGAACAACAGCGAGGGGAACAGAGTGGAGAATAACAAAGATGAGAACAGAGTGGAGAACACTAGGGAGGGGAACAGAGTGGAAAACAAAAGAAAGGGGAACAGAGTGGAGAAATAAGAGAGAGGGGAATAGAGTGGAGAATAGCAGAGAGGTGAACGGAGTGGAGAACAACAGAGAGGAACAGAGTGGAGAATAACAGAGAGGGGAACAGAGTGTAGAAAAACAGTGAGGAGAACGGAGTGTAGAACAACAGAGAGGGGAACAGAGTGGAGAACAAGAGGGAGGGGAACAGAGTGCAGAACAAGAGAGCGGGGAACAGAGTGGAGAACAACAGAGAGGGGAAGAGCGTGGAGAACAAAAGAGAGGGGAACAGGGTGGAGAAAAACAGGGAATGGAACAGATTGGAAAACAACAGAGAGGGGAAGAGAATGGACATCAATAGAGAGGGGAACAGAGTGAAGAACAATAGGGAGGAGAACAGTGTGGAGAACAACATAGAGGAGAAGAAAGTGGAGAACTATAGAGAGAGGAACAGAGTGGAGAACAAGAGAGCAGGGAACAGAGTGGAGAACAAGAGAGCGGGGACGAGAGTGGTGAACAATAGAGAGGAAAAACAGAGTGGAGAACAAAAGAGGGGGGAACAGAGTGGAAATCTACAGAGAGGGGAACACAGTGGAGAACAACAGAGAGTGGAACAGAGTAGAGAACAACAGAGAGGGCAACAGAGTGGGGAACAACAGAAAGGGGAAAAGAACGGAGAACAACAGAAAGTGGAACAGAGTGGAGAACAACAGAGAGGGGAGCAGAGTGGAGAACAATAGAGTGGAGAAACAGAGTGGAGAACAAAAGAGGGGGGAACAGAGTGGAGAACAACTGAGAGGAGAACAGAGTGGAGGACAACAGAGAGGGCAACAGAGTGGTGAACAACATAGATGGGAACAAAGTGGAGAACAACAGAGAGGGGGGAAGTGAGTTGGGAACAGCAGAGAGGGGAACACAGCGAAGAAGAACAGGGAGGAGAACGGAGTGGAGATCAAGGTAGTGGACGAGAGTGGAGAATTAGAGGGCGGAGAACATCTGAGAGGAGAAAACAGAGAGGGGAACTGAGTGAAGAAGGACAGAGAGGGGAACAGTGTTCAGAATAACAGACAGGGGAACAGAGTGGAGAACAACAGGGAAGGAATCAAAGTGGAGATCAAGAGAGAGGGGAACAAAGTGGAGAACAACAGAGAGGGAATCAGAACAAGAGAGGGGAGAAGAGAGTGGAGAACAACAGAGTGGGCAACAGAGTGTAGAAAAACAGAGGGGAACAGAGTGGAGATCAAGAGAGAGGGCAATAGAGTCGAGAACAACACAGAGGAGAACAGAGTGGAGAACAACAGAGAGGGGAACAACAGAGAGGGGACAGGGTGCAGAACGACAGAGAGGGGAACAGAGCGGAGGACAACAGGGAGGAGAAGAACAGAGCGGAGAGCAACAGAGAGGAAGAGAGTGGAGAACAACAGGGATGTGAACAGAGTGGAGAACAAGAGAGCAGGGAACAGAGTGGAGAACAAGAGAGAGGGGACGAGAGTGGAGAATAAAAGAAAGGTGAACAGAATGGAAAACTACAGAGAGGGGAAGACAGTGGAGAACAACAGGGAGTGGTTCAGAGTAGAGAACAACAGAGAGGGGACGAGAGTGGAGAACAATAGAGAGGAGAAACAGAGTGGAGAACAAAAGAGGGGGGAACAGAGTGGAGAACAACAGAGGGGGGAACAGATTGGAGAACAACAGATATGCGAACAGAGTGGAAATCTACAGAGAGGGGAACACAGTGGAGAACAACAGAGAGTGGAACAGAGTAGAGAACAACAGAGAGGGGAGCAGAGTGGAGAACAACAGAGAGGGGAACACCAGAGAGGGGAATAGAGTCGAGAACAACAGAGAAGAGAACAGAGTGGAGAACAACAGAGAGGGGAACAATAGAGAGGGGACAGAGTGCAGAACGACAGAGAGGGGAATAGAACGGAGGACAACAGAGAGGATAAGAACAGAGTGGAGAGCAACAGAGAGGAAGAGAGTGGAGAACAACAGGGATGTGAACAGAGTGGAGAACAAGAGAGCGGGGAACAGAGTGGAGAATAAAAGAAAGGTGAACAGAGTGGAAATCCAAAGAGAGGGGAAGACAGTGGAGAACAACAGGGAGTGGTACAGAGTAGAGAATAACAGAGAGGGGAACAGAGTGGAGAACAACAGAGAGGGGAAGAGAGTGGAGAACAAAAGAAAGGAGAACAGGGTGGAGAAAAACAGGGAATGGATCAGAGTGGAGAAGAACAGAAAGGAGAAGAACAGAGTGGAGAACAAAAGAGGGGGGAGCAGAGCGGAGAACAACTGAGAGGAGAACAGAGTGGAGAACAACATAGAGGGGAACAAAGTGGAGAACAACAGAGAGGGGAACAGAGTGGAGATCAAGAGAGAGGGGAATAGAGTCGAGAACAACAGAGAGGAGAACAGAGTGGAGAACAACAGAGAGGGGAACACCAGAGAGGGGAATAGAGTCGAGAACAACAGAGAAGAGAACAGAGTGGAGAACAACAGAGAGGGGAACAGAGTGGAGAACAACAAAGATGAGAACAGAGTGGAGAACAACAGAGATGAGAACAGCGTGGAGAACAACAGCGAGGGGAACAGAGTGGAGAATAACAAAGATGAGAACAGAGTGGAGAACACTAGGGAGGGGAACAGAGTGGAAAACAAAAGAAAGGGGAACAGAGTGGAGAAATAAGAGAGAGGGGAATAGAGTGGAGAATAGCAGAGAGGTGAACGGAGTGGAGAACAACAGAGAGGAACAGAGTGGAGAATAACAGAGAGGGGAACAGAGTGTAGAAAAACAGTGAGGAGAACAGAGTGTAGAACAACAGAGAGGGGAACAGAGTGGAGAACAAGAGGGAGGGGAACAGAGTGCAGAACAAGAGAGCGGGGAACAGAGTGGAGAACAACAGAGAGGGGAAGAGCGTGGAGAACAAAAGAGAGGGGAACAGGGTGGAGAGAAACAGGGAATGGAACAGATTGGAAAACAACAGAGAGGGGAAGAGAATGGACATCAATAGAGAGGGGAACAGAGTGAAGAACAACAGGGAGGAGAACAGTGTGGAGAACAACATAGAGGAGAAGAAAGTGGAGAACTATAGAGAGAGGAACAGAGTGGAGCACAAGAGAGCAGGGAACAGAGTGGAGAACAAGAGAGCGGGGACGAGAGTGGAGAACAATAGAGAGGAAAAACAGAGTGGAGAACAAAAGAGGGGGGAACAGAGTGGAAATCTACAGAGAGGGGAACACAGTGGAGAACAACAGAGAGTGGAACAGAGTAGAGAACAACAGAGAGGGCAACAGAGTGGGGAACAACAGAAAGGGGAAAAGAACGGAGAACAACAGAAAGTGGAACAGAGCGGAGAACAACAGAGAGGGGAGCAGAGTGGAGAACAATAGAGTGGAGAAACAGAGTGGAGAACAAAAGAGGGGGGAACAGAGTGGAGAACAACTGAGAGGAGAACAGAGTGGAGGACAACAGAGAGGGCAACAGAGTGGTGAACAACATAGATGGGAACAAAGTGGAGAACAACAGAGAGGGGGGAAGTGAGTTGGGAACAGCAGAGAGGGGAACACAGCGAAGAAGAACAGGGAGGAGAACGGAGTGGAGATCAAGGTAGTGGACGAGAGTGGAGAATTAGAGGGCGGAGAACATCTGAGAGGAGAAAACAGAGAGGGGAACTGAGTGAAGAAGGACAGAGAGGGGAACAGTGTTCAGAATAACAGACAGGGGAACAGAGTGGAGAACAACAGGGAAGGAATCAGAGTGGAGATCAAGAGAGAGGGGAACAAAGTGGAGAACAACAGAGAGGGAATCAGAACAAGAGAGGGGAGAAGAGAGTGGAGAACAACAGAGTGGGCAACAGAGTGTAGAAAAACAGAGGGGAACAGAGTGGAGATCAAGAGAGAGGGCAATAGAGTCGAGAACAACACAGAGGAGAACAGAGTGGAGAACAACAGAGAGGGGAACAACAGAGAGGGGACAGGGTGCAGAACGACAGAGAGGGGAACAGAGCGGAGGACAACAGGGAGGAGAAGAACAGAGCAGAGAGCAACAGAGAGGAAGAGAGTGGAGAACAACAGGGATGTGAACAGAGTGGAGAACAAGAGAGCGGGGAACAGAGTGGAGAACAAGAGAGAGGGGACGAGAGTGGAGAATAAAAGAAAGGTGAACAGAATGGAAAACTACAGAGAGGGGAAGACAGTGGAGAACAACAGGGAGTGGTACAGAGTAGAGAACAACAGAGAGGGGACGAGAGTGGAGAACAATAGAGAGGAGAAACAGAGTGGAGAACAAAAGAGGGGGGAACAGAGTGGAGAACAACAGAGGGGGGAACAGATTGGAGAACAACAGATATGCGAACAGAGTGGAAATCTACAGAGAGGGGAACACAGTGGAGAACAACAGAGAGTGGAACAGAGTAGAGAACAACAGAGAGGGGAGCAGAGTGGAGAACAACAGAGAGGGGAACACCAGAGAGGGGAATAGAGTCGAGAACAACAGA
Organism: Heptranchias perlo; assembly: GCF_035084215.1. Classification (NCBI taxonomy): domain Eukaryota; kingdom Metazoa; phylum Chordata; class Chondrichthyes; order Hexanchiformes; family Hexanchidae; genus Heptranchias; species Heptranchias perlo. The sequence goes on along the minus strand of NW_027139241.1, from coordinate 193,315 downwards.
GAAGAGAACAGAGTGGAGAACAACAGAGAGGGGAACAATAGAGAGGGGACAGAGTGCAGAACGACAGAGAGGGGAATAGAACGGAGGACAACAGAGAGGATAAGAACAGAGTGGAGAGCAACAGAGAGGAAGAGAGTGGAGAACAACAGGGATGTGAACAGAGTGGAGAACAACAGATATGCGAACAGAGTGGAAATCTACAGAGAGGGGAACACAGTGGAGAACAACAGAGAGTGGAACAGAGTAGAGAACAACAGAGAGGGGAGCAGAGTGGAGAACAACAGAGAGGGGAACACCAGAGAGGGGAATAGAGTCGAGAACAACAGAGAAGAGAACAGAGTGGAGAACAACAGAGAGGGGAACAATAGAGAGGGGACAGAGTGCAGAACGACAGAGAGGGGAATAGAACGGAGGACAACAGAGAGGATAAGAACAGAGTGGAGAGCAACAGAGAGGAAGAGAGTGGAGAACAACAGGGATGTGAACAGAGTGGAGAACAAGAGAGCGGGGAACAGAGTGGAGAATAAAAGAAAGGTGAACAGAGTGGAAATCCAAAGAGAGGGGAAGACAGTGGAGAACAACAGGGAGTGGTACAGAGTAGAGAATAACAGAGAGGGGAACAGAGTGGAGAACAACAGAGAGGGGAAGAGAGTGGAGAACAAAAGAAAGGAGAACAGGGTGGAGAAAAACAGGGAATGGATCAGAGTGGAGAAGAACAGAAAGGAGAAGAACAGAGTGGAGAACAAAAGAGGGGGGAGCAGAGCGGAGAACAACTGAGAGGAGAACAGAGTGGAGAACAACATAGAGGGGAACAAAGTGGAGAACAACAGAGAGGGGAACAGAGTGGAGATCAAGAGAGAGGGGAATAGAGTCGAGAACAACAGAGAGGAGAACAGAGTGGAGAACAACAGAGAGGGGAACACCAGAGAGGGGAATAGAGTCGAGAACAACAGAGAAGAGAACAGAGTGGAGAACAACAGAGAGGGGAACAATAGAGAGGGGACAGAGTGCAGAACGACAGAGAGGGGAATAGAACGGAGGACAACAGAGAGGATAAGAACAGAGTGGAGAGCAACAGAGAGGAAGAGAGTGGAGAACAACAGGGATGTGAACAGAGTGGAGAACAAGAGAGCGGGGAACAGAGTGGAGAATAAAAGAAAGGTGAACAGAGTGGAAATCCAAAGAGAGGGGAAGACAGTGGAGAACAACAGGGAGTGGGACAGAGTAGAGAATAACAGAGAGGGGAACAGAGTGGAGAACAACAGAGAGGGGAAGAGAGTGGAGAACAAAAGAAAGGAGAACAGGGTGGAGAAAAACAGGGAATGGAACAGAGTGGAGAAGAACAGAAAGGAGAAGAACAGAGTGGAGAACAACAGAGAGGGGAAAAGAATGGAGAACAATAGAGGGGGGAACAAGAGAGAGGGGAACAGAGTGGAGAGTAGCAGAGGGGAACAGAGTGGAGAACAACAGAGAGGGGAACAACAGAGAGGGGACATATTGCAGAACGACAGAGAGGGGAACAGAGCGGAGGACAACAGGGAGGAGAAGAACAGAGTGGAGAACAACAGAGAGGAAGAGAGTGGAGAACAACAGTGATGGGAACAGAGTGGAGAACAAGAGAGCGGGGAACAGAGTGGAGAACAACAGAGAGGGGAAGAGCGTGGAGAACAAAAGAGAGGGGAACAGGGTGGAGAAAAACAGGGAATGGAACAGATTGGAAAACAACAGAGAGGGGAAGAGAATGGACATCAATAGAGAGGGGAACAGAGTGAAGAACAATAGGGAGGAGAACAGTGTGGAGAACAACATAGAGGAGAAGAAAGTGGAGAACTATAGAGAGGGGAACAGAGTGGAGAACAAGAGAGCAGGGAACAGAGTGGAGAACAAGAGAGCGGGGACAAGAGTGGAGAACAATAGAGAAGAGAAACGGAGTGGAGAACAAAAGAGGGGGGAACAGAATGGAGAATAACAGAGGGGGGAACAGAGTGGAAATCTACAGAGAGGGGAACACAGTGGAGAACAACAGAGAGTGGAACAGAGTAGAGAACAACAGAGAGGGCAACAAAGTGGGGAACAACAGAAAGGGGAAAAGAACGGAGAACAACAGAGAGTGGAACAGAGTGGAGAACAAGAGAGCCGGGAACAGAGTGGAGAACAAGAGAGAGGGGACGAGAGTGTAGAATGTAAGAAAGGTGAACAGAATGGAAAACTACAGAGAGGGGAAGACAGTGGAGAACAAGAGAGAGTGGAACAGGGTGGAGAAAAACAGGGAATGGAACAGAGTGGAGAACAACAGAGATGGGAAGAGAATGGACATCAATAGAGAGGGGAACAGAGTGAAGAACAACAGGGAGGAGAACAGTGTGGAGAACAACAGAGAGGAGAAGAAAGTGGAGAACTATAGAGAGGGGAACAGAGTGGAGAACAAGAGAGCAGGGAACAAATTGGAGAACAAGAGAGCGGGGACGAGAGTGGAGAACAACAGATATGCGAACAGAGTGGAAATCTACAGAGGGGACCCCAGTGGAGAACAACAGAGAGTGGAACAGAATAGAGAACAACAGAGAGGGGAGCAGAGTGGAGAAAAACAGAGAGGGGAATAAAGTGGAGAACAACAGAGAGGGAATCAGAACAAGAGAGGGGAGAAGAGAGTGGAGAACAACAGATATGCGAACAGAGTGGAAATCTACAGAGAGGGGAACAGATTGGAGATCAAGAGAGATGAGAATAGAATGGAGAACAACAGAGAGGAGAACAGAGTGGAGGACAACAGAGGGGAACAGAGTGGAGAACAACAGAGAGGGGAACACAGTGGAGAACAACAGAAAGGGGGGAAGTGAGTTGGGAACAGCAGAGAGGGGAACACAGCGAAGAAGAACAGGGAGGAGAACGGAGTGGAGATCAAGGTAGTGGACGAGAGTGGAGAATTAGAGGGCGGAGAACATCTGAGAGGAGAAAACAGAGAGGGGAACTGAGTGAAGAAGGACAGAGAGGGGAACAGTGTTCAGAATAACAGACAGGGGAACAGAGTGGAGAACAACAGGGAAGGAATCAGAGTGGAGATCAAGAGAGAGGGGAACAAAGTGGAGAACAACAGAGAGGGAATCAGAACAAGAGAGGGGAGAAGAGAGTGGAGAACAACAGAGTGGGCAACAGAGTGTAGAAAAACAGAGGGGAACAGAGTGGAGATCAAGAGAGAGGGCAATAGAGTCGAGAACAACACAGAGGAGAACAGAGTGGAGAACAACAGAGAGGGGAACAACAGAGAGGGGACAGGGTGCAGAACGACAGAGAGGGGAACAGAGCGGAGGACAACAGGGAGGAGAAGAACAGAGCGGAGAGCAACAGAGAGGAAGAGAGTGGAGAACAACAGGGATGTGAACAGAGTGGAGAACAAGAGAGCGGGGAACAGAGTGGAGAACAAGAGAGAGGGGACGAGAGTGGAGAATAAAAGAAAGGTGAACAGAATGGAAAACTACAGAGAGGGGAAGACAGTGGAGAACAACAGGGAGTGGTACAGAGTAGAGAACAACAGAGAGGGGACGAGAGTGGAGAACAATAGAGAGGAGAAACAGAGTGGAGAACAAAAGAGGGGGGAACAGAGTGGAGAACAACAGAGGGGGGAACAGATTGGAGAACAACAGATATGCGAACAGAGTGGAAATCTACAGAGAGGGGAACACAGTGGAGAACAACAGAGAGTGGAACAGAGTAGAGAACAACAGAGAGGGGAGCAGAGTGGAGAACAACAGAGAGGGGAACACCAGAGAGGGGAATAGAGTCGAGAACAACAGAGAAGAGAACAGAGTGGAGAACAACAGAGAGGGGAACAATAGAGAGGGGACAGAGTGCAGAACGACAGAGAGGGGAATAGAACGGAGGACAACAGAGAGGATAAGAACAGAGTGGAGAGCAACAGAGAGGAAGAGAGTGGAGAACAACAGGGATGTGAACAGAGTGGAGAACAAGAGAGCGGGGAACAGAGTGGAGAATAAAAGAAAGGTGAACAGAGTGGAAATCCAAAGAGAGGGGAAGACAGTGGAGAACAACAGGGAGTGGTACAGAGTAGAGAATAACAGAGAGGGGAACAGAGTGGAGAACAACAGAGAGGGGAAGAGAGTGGAGAACAAAAGAAAGGAGAACAGGGTGGAGAAAAACAGGGAATGGATCAGAGTGGAGAAGAACAGAAAGGAGAAGAACAGAGTGGAGAACAAAAGAGGGGGGAGCAGAGCGGAGAACAACTGAGAGGAGAACAGAGTGGAGAACAACATAGAGGGGAACAAAGTGGAGAACAACAGAGAGGGGAACAGAGTGGAGATCAAGAGAGAGGGGAATAGAGTCGAGAACAACAGAGAGGAGAACAGAGTGGAGAACAACAGAGAGGGGAACACCAGAGAGGGGAATAGAGTCGAGAACAACAGAGAAGAGAACAGAGTGGAGAACAACAGAGAGGGGAACAATAGAGAGGGGACAGAGTGCAGAACGACAGAGAGGGGAATAGAACGGAGGACAACAGAGAGGATAAGAACAGAGTGGAGAGCAACAGAGAGGAAGAGAGTGGAGAACAACAGGGATGTGAACAGAGTGGAGAACAAGAGAGCGGGGAACAGAGTGGAGAATAAAAGAAAGGTGAACAGAGTGGAAATCCAAAGAGAGGGGAAGACAGTGGAGAACAACAGGGAGTGGGACAGAGTAGAGAATAACAGAGAGGGGAACAGAGTGGAGAACAACAGAGAGGGGAAGAGAGTGGAGAACAAAAGAAAGGAGAACAGGGTGGAGAAAAACAGGGAATGGAACAGAGTGGAGAAGAACAGAAAGGAGAAGAACAGAGTGGAGAACAACAGAGAGGGGAAAAGAATGGAGAACAATAGAGGGGGGAACAAGAGAGAGGGGAACAGAGTGGAGAGTAGCAGAGGGGAACAGAGTGGAGAACAACAGAGAGGGGAACAACAGAGAGGGGACATATTGCAGAACGACAGAGAGGGGAACAGAGCGGAGGACAACAGGGAGGAGAAGAACAGAGTGGAGAACAACAGAGAGGAAGAGAGTGGAGAACAACAGTGATGGGAACAGAGTGGAGAACAAGAGAGCGGGGAACAGAGTGGAGAACAACAGAGAGGGGAAGAGCGTGGAGAACAAAAGAGAGGGGAACAGGGTGGAGAAAAACAGGGAATGGAACAGATTGGAAAACAACAGAGAGGGGAAGAGAATGGACATCAATAGAGAGGGGAACAGAGTGAAGAACAATAGGGAGGAGAACAGTGTGGAGAACAACATAGAGGAGAAGAAAGTGGAGAACTATAGAGAGGGGAACAGAGTGGAGAACAAGAGAGCAGGGAACAGAGTGGAGAACAAGAGAGCGGGGACAAGAGTGGAGAACAATAGAGAAGAGAAACGGAGTGGAGAACAAAAGAGGGGGGAACAGAATGGAGAATAACAGAGGGGGGAACAGAGTGGAAATCTACAGAGAGGGGAACACAGTGGAGAACAACAGAGAGTGGAACAGAGTAGAGAACAACAGAGAGGGCAACAAAGTGGGGAACAACAGAAAGGGGAAAAGAACGGAGAACAACAGAGAGTGGAACAGAGTGGAGAACAAGAGAGCCGGGAACAGAGTGGAGAACAAGAGAGAGGGGACGAGAGTGTAGAATGTAAGAAAGGTGAACAGAATGGAAAACTACAGAGAGGGGAAGACAGTGGAGAACAAGAGAGAGTGGAACAGGGTGGAGAAAAACAGGGAATGGAACAGAGTGGAGAACAACAGAGATGGGAAGAGAATGGACATCAATAGAGAGGGGAACAGAGTGAAGAACAACAGGGAGGAGAACAGTGTGGAGAACAACAGAGAGGAGAAGAAAGTGGAGAACTATAGAGAGGGGAACAGAGTGGAGAACAAGAGAGCAGGGAACAAATTGGAGAACAAGAGAGCGGGGACGAGAGTGGAGAACAACAGATATGCGAACAGAGTGGAAATCTACAGAGGGGACCCCAGTGGAGAACAACAGAGAGTGGAACAGAATAGAGAACAACAGAGAGGGGAGCAGAGTGGAGAAAAACAGAGAGGGGAATAAAGTGGAGAACAACAGAGAGGGAATCAGAACAAGAGAGGGGAGAAGAGAGTGGAGAACAACAGATATGCGAACAGAGTGGAAATCTACAGAGAGGGGAACAGATTGGAGATCAAGAGAGATGAGAATAGAATGGAGAACAACAGAGAGGAGAACAGAGTGGAGGACAACAGAGGGGAACAGAGTGGAGAACAACAGAGAGGGGAACACAGTGGAGAACAACAGAAAGGGGGGAAGTGAGTTGGGAACAGCAGAGAGGGGAACACAGCGAAGAAGAACAGGGAGGAGAACGGAGTGGAGATCAAGGTAGTGGACGAGAGTGGAGAATTAGAGGGCGGAGAACATCTGAGAGGAGAAAACAGAGAGGGGAACTGAGTGAAGAAGGACAGAGAGGGGAACAGTGTTCAGAATAACAGACAGGGGAACAGAGTGGAGAACAACAGGGAAGGAATCAGAGTGGAGATCAAGAGAGAGGGGAACAAAGTGGAGAACAACAGAGAGGGAATCAGAACAAGAGAGGGGAGAAGAGAGTGGAGAACAACAGAGTGGGCAACAGAGTGTAGAAAAACAGAGGGGAACAGAGTGGAGATCAAGAGAGAGGGCAATAGAGTCGAGAACAACACAGAGGAGAACAGAGTGGAGAACAACAGAGAGGGGAACAACAGAGAGGGGACAGGGTGCAGAACGACAGAGAGGGGAACAGAGCGGAGGACAACAGGGAGGAGAAGAACAGAGCGGAGAGCAACAGAGAGGAAGAGAGTGGAGAACAACAGGGATGTGAACAGAGTGGAGAACAAGAGAGCGGGGAACAGAGTGGAGAACAAGAGAGAGGGGACGAGAGTGGAGAATAAAAGAAAGGTGAACAGAATGGAAAACTACAGAGAGGGGAAGACAGTGGAGAACAACAGGGAGTGGTACAGAGTAGAGAACAACAGAGAGGGGACGAGAGTGGAGAACAATAGAGAGGAGAAACAGAGTGGAGAACAAAAGAGGGGGGAACAGAGTGGAGAACAACAGAGGGGGGAACAGATTGGAGAACAACAGATATGCGAACAGAGTGGAAATCTACAGAGAGGGGAACACAGTGGAGAACAACAGAGAGTGGAACAGAGTAGAGAACAACAGAGAGGGGAGCAGAGTGGAGAACAACAGAGAGGGGAACACCAGAGAGGGGAATAGAGTCGAGAACAACAGAGAAGAGAACAGAGTGGAGAACAACAGAGAGGGGAACAATAGAGAGGGGACAGAGTGCAGAATGACAGAGAGGGGAATAGAACGGAGGACAACAGAGAGGATAAGAACAGAGTGGAGAGCAACAGAGAGGAAGAGAGTGGAGAACAACAGGGATGTGAACAGAGTGGAGAACAAGAGAGCGGGGAACAGAGTGGAGAATAAAAGAAAGGTGAACAGAGTGGAAATCCAAAGAGAGGGGAAGACAGTGGAGAACAACAGGGAGTGGTACAGAGTAGAGAATAACAGAGAGGGGAACAGAGTGGAGAACAACAGAGAGGGGAAGAGAGTGGAGAACAAAAGAAAGGAGAACAGGGTGGAGAAAAACAGGGAATGGATCAGAGTGGAGAAGAACAGAAAGGAGAAGAACAGAGTGGAGAACAAAAGAGGGGGGAGCAGAGCGGAGAACAACTGAGAGGAGAACAGAGTGGAGAACAACATAGAGGGGAACAAAGTGGAGAACAACAGAGAGGGGAACAGAGTGGAGATCAAGAGAGAGGGGAATAGAGTCGAGAACAACAGAGAGGAGAACAGAGTGGAGAACAACAGAGAGGGGAACACCAGAGAGGGGAATAGAGTCGAGAACAACAGAGAAGAGAACAGAGTGGAGAACAACAGAGAGGGGAACAGAGTGGAGAACAACAAAGATGAGAACAGAGTGGAGAACAACAGAGATGAGAACAGCGTGGAGAACAACAGCGAGGGGAACAGAGTGGAGAATAACAAAGATGAGAACAGAGTGGAGAACACTAGGGAGGGGAACAGAGTGGAAAACAAAAGAAAGGGGAACAGAGTGGAGAAATAAGAGAGAGGGGAATAGAGTGGAGAATAGCAGAGAGGTGAACGGAGTGGAGAACAACAGAGAGGAACAGAGTGGAGAATAACAGAGAGGGGAACAGAGTGTAGAAAAACAGTGAGGAGAACAGAGTGTAGAACAACAGAGAGGGGAACAGAGTGGAGAACAAGAGGGAGGGGAACAGAGTGCAGAACAAGAGAGCGGGGAACAGAGTGGAGAAAAACAGGGAATGGAACAGATTGGAAAACAACAGAGAGGGGAAGAGAATGGACATCAATAGAGAGGGGAACAGAGTGAAGAACAATAGGGAGGAGAACAGTGTGGAGAACAACATAGAGGAGAAGAAAGTGGAGAACTATAGAGAGAGGAACAGAGTGGAGAACAAGAGAGCAGGGAACAGAGTGGAGAACAAGAGAGCGGGGACGAGAGTGGAGAACAATAGAGAGGAAAAACAGAGTGGAGAACAAAAGAGGGGGGAACAGAGTGGAAATCTACAGAGAGGGGAACACAGTGGAGAACAACAGAGAGTGGAACAGAGTAGAGAACAACAGAGAGGGCAACAGAGTGGGGAACAACAGAAAGGGGAAAAGAACGGAGAACAACAGAAAGTGGAACAGAGTGGAGAACAACAGAGAGGGGAGCAGAGTGGAGAACAATAGAGTGGAGAAACAGAGTGGAGAACAAAAGAGGGGGGAACAGAGTGGAGAACAACTGAGAGGAGAACAGAGTGGAGGACAACAGAGAGGGCAACAGAGTGGTGAACAACATAGATGGGAACAAAGTGGAGAACAACAGAGAGGGGGGAAGTGAGTTGGGAACAGCAGAGAGGGGAACACAGCGAAGAAGAACAGGGAGGAGAACGGAGTGGAGATCAAGGTAGTGGACGAGAGTGGAGAATTAGAGGGCGGAGAACATCTGAGAGGAGAAAACAGAGAGGGGAACTGAGTGAAGAAGGACAGAGAGGGGAACAGTGTTCAGAATAACAGACAGGGGAACAGAGTGGAGAACAACAGGGAAGGAATCAGAGTGGAGATCAAGAGAGAGGGGAACAAAGTGGAGAACAACAGAGAGGGAATCAGAACAAGAGAGGGGAGAAGAGAGTGGAGAACAACAGAGTGGGCAACAGAGTGTAGAAAAACAGAGGGGAACAGAGTGGAGATCAAGAGAGAGGGCAATAGAGTCGAGAACAACACAGAGGAGAACAGAGTGGAGAACAACAGAGAGGGGAACAACAGAGAGGGGACAGGGTGCAGAACGACAGAGAGGGGAACAGAGCGGAGGACAACAGGGAGGAGAAGAACAGAGCGGAGAGCAACAGAGAGGAAGAGAGTGGAGAACAACAGGGATGTGAACAGAGTGGAGAACAAGAGAGCGGGGAACAGAGTGGAGAACAAGAGAGAGGGGACGAGAGTGGAGAATAAAAGAAAGGTGAACAGAATGGAAAACTACAGAGAGGGGAAGACAGTGGAGAACAACAGGGAGTGGTACAGAGTAGAGAACAACAGAGAGGGGACGAGAGTGGAGAACAATAGAGAGGAGAAACAGAGTGGAGAACAAAAGAGGGGGGAACAGAGTGGAGAACAACAGAGGGGGGAACAGATTGGAGAACAACAGATATGCGAACAGAGTGGAAATCTACAGAGAGGGGAACACAGTGGAGAACAACAGAGAGTGGAACAGAGTAGAGAACAACAGAGAGGGGAGCAGAGTGGAGAACAACAGAGAGGGGAACACCAGAGAGGGGAATAGAGTCGAGAACAACAGAGAAGAGAACAGAGTGGAGAACAACAGAGAGGGGAACAATAGAGAGGGGACAGAGTGCAGAACGACAGAGAGGGGAATAGAACGGAGGACAACAGAGAGGATAAGAACAGAGTGGAGAGCAACAGAGAGGAAGAGAGTGGAGAACAACAGGGATGTGAACAGAGTGGAGAACAAGAGAGCGGGGAACAGAGTGGAGAATAAAAGAAAGGTGAACAGAGTGGAAATCCAAAGAGAGGGGAAGACAGTGGAGAACAACAGGGAGTGGTACAGAGTAGAGAATAACAGAGAGGGGAACAGAGTGGAGAACAACAGAGAGGGGAAGAGAGTGGAGAACAAAAGAAAGGAGAACAGGGTGGAGAAAAACAGGGAATGGATCAGAGTGGAGAAGAACAGAAAGGAGAAGAACAGAGTGGAGAACAAAAGAGGGGGGAGCAGAGCGGAGAACAACTGAGAGGAGAACAGAGTGGAGAACAACATAGAGGGGAACAAAGTGGAGAACAACAGAGAGGGGAACAGAGTGGAGATCAAGAGAGAGGGGAATAGAGTCGAGAACAACAGAGAGGAGAACAGAGTGGAGAACAACAGAGAGGGGAACACCAGAGAGGGGAATAGAGTCGAGAACAACAGAGAAGAGAACAGAGTGGAGAACAACAGAGAGGGGAACAATAGAGAGGGGACAGAGTGCAGAACGACAGAGAGGGGAATAGAACGGAGGACAACAGAGAGGATAAGAACAGAGTGGAGAGCAACAGAGAGGAAGAGAGTGGAGAACAACAGGGATGTGAACAGAGTGGAGAACAAGAGAGCGGGGAACAGAGTGGAGAATAAAAGAAAGGTGAACAGAGTGGAAATCCAAAGAGAGGGGAAGACAGTGGAGAACAACAGGGAGTGGGACAGAGTAGAGAATAACAGAGAGGGGAACAGAGTGGAGAACAACAGAGAGGGGAAGAGAGTGGAGAACAAAAGAAAGGAGAACAGGGTGGAGAAAAACAGGGAATGGAACAGAGTGGAGAAGAACAGAAAGGAGAAGAACAGAGTGGAGAACAACAGAGAGGGGAAAAGAATGGAGAACAATAGAGGGGGGAACAAGAGAGAGGGGAACAGAGTGGAGAGTAGCAGAGGGGAACAGAGTGGAGAACAACAGAGAGGGGAACAACAGAGAGGGGACATATTGCAGAACGACAGAGAGGGGAACAGAGCGGAGGACAACAGGGAGGAGAAGAACAGAGTGGAGAACAACAGAGAGGAAGAGAGTGGAGAACAACAGTGATGGGAACAGAGTGGAGAACAAGAGAGCGGGGAACAGAGTGGAGAACAACAGAGAGGGGAAGAGCGTGGAGAACAAAAGAGAGGGGAACAGGGTGGAGAAAAACAGGGAATGGAACAGATTGGAAAACAACAGAGAGGGGAAGAGAATGGACATCAATAGAGAGGGGAACAGAGTGAAGAACAATAGGGAGGAGAACAGTGTGGAGAACAACATAGAGGAGAAGAAAGTGGAGAACTATAGAGAGGGGAACAGAGTGGAGAACAAGAGAGCAGGGAACAGAGTGGAGAACAAGAGAGCGGGGACAAGAGTGGAGAACAATAGAGAAGAGAAACGGAGTGGAGAACAAAAGAGGGGGGAACAGAATGGAGAATAACAGAGGGGGGAACAGAGTGGAAATCTACAGAGAGGGGAACACAGTGGAGAACAACAGAGAGTGGAACAGAGTAGAGAACAACAGAGAGGGCAACAAAGTGGGGAACAACAGAAAGGGGAAAAGAACGGAGAACAACAGAGAGTGGAACAGAGTGGAGAACAAGAGAGCCGGGAACAGAGTGGAGAACAAGAGAGAGGGGACGAGAGTGTAGAATGTAAGAAAGGTGAACAGAATGGAAAACTACAGAGAGGGGAAGACAGTGGAGAACAAGAGAGAGTGGAACAGGGTGGAGAAAAACAGGGAATGGAACAGAGTGGAGAACAACAGAGATGGGAAGAGAATGGACATCAATAGAGAGGGGAACAGAGTGAAGAACAACAGGGAGGAGAACAGTGTGGAGAACAACAGAGAGGAGAAGAAAGTGGAGAACTATAGAGAGGGGAACAGAGTGGAGAACAAGAGAGCAGGGAACAAATTGGAGAACAAGAGAGCGGGGACGAGAGTGGAGAACAACAGATATGCGAACAGAGTGGAAATCTACAGAGGGGACCCCAGTGGAGAACAACAGAGAGTGGAACAGAGTAGAGAACAACAGAGAGGGGAGCAGAGTGGAGAAAAACAGAGAGGGGAATAAAGTGGAGAACAACAGAGAGGGAATCAGAACAAGAGAGGGGAGAAGAGAGTGGAGAACAACAGATATGCGAACAGAGTGGAAATCTACAGAGAGGGGAACAGATTGGAGATCAAGAGAGATGAGAATAGAATGGAGAACAACAGAGAGGAGAACAGAGTGGAGGACAACAGAGGGGAACAGAGTGGAGAACAACAGAGAGGGGAACACAGTGGAGAACAACAGAAAGGGGGGAAGAGAGTCGGGAACAGCAGAGAGGGTAACACAGTGGAGAAGATGAGGGAGGAGAACAGAGTGGAGAACAACAGTGGGGGCAACAGAGTGGAGAACAACAGGGAGGGGAACCGAGTGGAGAACAACAGAGATGAGAACAGGGTGGAGAACAAAACAGTGGAGAACAGAGTGGAGAACAACAGAGAGGAGAACAGAGTGGAGGACAACAGAGGGGAACAGAGTGGAGAACAACAGAGAGGGGAACACAGTGGAGAACAACAGAGAGGGGGGAAGAGAGTCGGGAACAGCAGAGAGGGGAACACAGTGGAGAAGAACAGGGAGGAGAACAGAGTGGAGAACAAGGTAGGGGACAAGAGTGGAGAATTAGAGGGAGGAGAACATCAGAGAAGAGAAAACAGAGAGGTGAACTGAGTGAAGAAGAACAGAGAGGGGAACAGTGTTCAGAATAACAAGCAGGGGAACAGAGTGGAGAACAACAGAGAGGGGAACACAGTGGCGAACAACAGACAGGGGGGAAGTGAGTCGGGAACAGCAGAGAGGGTAACACAGTGGAGAAGAACAGGGAGGAGAACAGAGTGGAGAACAACAGTGGGGGCAACAGAGTGGAGAACAAGTGAGAGGGGAATAGAGTGGAGAACAACAGAGGGGGGATCAGAGTGGAGAACAACAGAGTGGGTATCAACAAGGAGGGGAACAGAGGGGGGAACTAATTGCTGCGAACAGAGCAGGGAAAAACAGGGAGGGTAACAAAGTGGAGAACAACAGAGAGGGGAACAGGGTGGAGAACAACAGAGAGGGGAACAGAGTGGACAACAACAGGGAGGGGAACAGAGTGGAGAACAACAGAGATGGGAACAGGGTGGAGAACAAAAGAGTGGAGAACAGAGTGGAGAATAACAGAGAGGGGAACAGAGTGGAGAACAACAGAGAGGGGAACAGAGTGGAGAACAACAGAGAGGGGAACACAGTGGAGAACAACAGAGAGGGGGGAAGAGAGTCGGGAACAGCAGAGAGGGGAACACAGTGGAGAAGAACAGGGAGGAGAACAGAGTGGAGAACAAGGTAGGGGACAAGAGTGGAGAATTAGAGGGAGGAGAACATCAGAGAAGAGAAAACAGAGAGGTGAACTGAGCGAACAGAGCAGGGAAAAACAGGGAGGGGAACAGAGTGGACAACAACAGGGAGGGGAACAGAGTGGAGAACAACAGAGATGGGAACAGGGTGGAGAACAAAAGAGTGGAGAACACAGTGGAGAAGAACAGAGAGGGGAACAGTGTTCAGAATAACAAACAGGGGAACAGAGTGGAGAACAACAGAGAAGGGAACAAAGTGGAAAACAACAGGGAGGGGAACAGAGTGGAGAAAAACAGAGAGGGGAACAGAGTGGAGAACAACAGAGTGGGGAACAGAGTGGAGAAAAACAGATAAGGGAACAGAGTGGAGATCAACAGGGCGGGGAACAGAGCGAGGAGCAAATTGCTGCGGAACACAGTGGAGAAAAAAGTGAGGGAACAGAGTGGAGAACAACAGAAAATGGGAACACAGTGGAGATCAAGTGAGAGGGGAATAGAGTGGAGAACAAAAGAGTGGGGATCAGAGTGGAGAACAACAAGAAAGTGATCAGAGTTGAGAAAAGCAGAAAGGAGAACAGAGTGCAGCACAACAGAGAGGTGAACAGAGTGGAGAACAAGAGAGAGGGGAACAGAGTGGAGAACAACAGAGAGGGGAACAGAGTGGAGAACAACAGAGAGGGGAACAGAGTGGAGAACAAGAGAGAGGGGAACAGAGTGGAGAACAACAGAGAGGGGAACAGATGGGAGAACAACAGAGAGGGGAACAGAGTGGAGAAAAACAGAGGGGGGAACAGAGTGGAGAACAAGAGAGAGGGGAACAGAGTGGAGAACAAAAGAGAGGGAATCAGAATGGAGAACAAAAGAGGGGGGAACAGAGTGGAGAAAAACAGAGAGGGGAACAGAGTGGAGAAAAACAGAGTGGGGAACAGAGTGGATAAAAACAGAGAGGGGAACAGAGTGGAGAACAACAGAGAGGGGAACAGAGTGGAGAAAAACAGAGAGGGGAACAGAGTGGAGGAAAACAGAGAGGGGAACAGAGTGGAGAAAAACAGAGAGGGGAACAGAGTGGAGAACAACAGAGAGGGGAACAGAGTGGAGGAAAACAGAGGGGGGAACAGAGTGGAGAACAACAGAGAGGGGAACAGAGTGGAGAAAAACAGAGAGAGGAACAGAGTGGAGAACAACAGAGAGGGGAACAGAGTGGAGAACAACAGAGAGGGGAACAGAGTGGAGGAAAACAGAGAGGGGAACAGAGTGGAGGAAAACAGAGAGGGGAACAGAGTGGAGAAAAACAGAGAGGGGAACAGAGTGGAGAATAAGAGAGAGGGGAACAGAGTGGAGAACAAAAGAGAGGGAATCAGAATGGAGAACAACAGAGGGGGGAACAGAGTGGAGAAAAACAGAGTGGGGAACAGAGTGGAGAAAAGCAGAGAGGGGAACAGAGTGGAGAACAACAGAGTGGGGAACAGAGTGGAGAAAAACAGATAAGGGAACAGAGTGGAGATCAACAGGGCGGGGAACAGAGTGGAGAACAACAGAGAGGGGAACAGAGTGGAGAACAAGAGTGAGGGGAACAGAGTGGAGAAAAACAGAGAGGGGAACAGAGTGGAGAACAACAGAGAGGGGAACAGAGTGGAGAACAACAGAGAGGGGAACAGAGTGGAGAACAACAGAGAGAGGAACAGAGTGGAGAACAACAGAGAGGGGAACAGAGTGGAGAAAAACAGAGAGGGGAGCAGAGTGGAGAACAAGAGTGAGGGGAACAGAGTGGTGAAAAACAGAGAGGGGAACAGAGTGGAGAACAACAGAGAGGGAATCAGAATGGAGAACAACAGGGAGGGGAACAGAGTGGAGAAAAAAGGGAGGGGAACAGAGCAGAGAACAACAGAGGGGTGATCAGATTGGAGATCAAGAGAGTGGGGATCAGAGTGCAGAACAACAGAGTGGGGATCAACAGGGAGGGGAACAGAGGGGGGAACACAGTGGAGATAAAGTGAGAGGGGAATAGAGTGGAGAACAAAAGAGTGGGGATCAGAGTGGAGAAAAACAGAGAGGGGAACAGAGTGGAGAACAACAGAGAGGGGAACAGAGTGGAGGAAAACAGAGAGGAGAACAGAGTGGAGAACAACAGAGAGGGGAACAGAGTGGAGAAAAACAGAGGGGGGAACAGAGTGGAGAACAACAGAGACAGGAACAGAGTGGAGAAAAACAGAGAGGGGAACAGTGTGGAGAACAACAGAGAGGGGAACAGTGTGGAGAACAACAGAGAGGGGAACAGAGTGGAGAACAACAGAGAGGGGAACAGTGTGGAGAACAACAGGGAGGGGAACAGAGTGGAGAACAACAGAGAGGGGAACAGTGTGGAGAACAACAGAGAGGGGAACAGAGTGGAGAACAACAGAGAGGGGAACAGAGTGGAGAACAACAGAGAGGGGAACAGAGTGGAGAACAACAGAGAGGGGAACAGAGTGGAGAACAACAGAGAGAGGAACAGTGTGGAGAACAACAGAGAGGGGAACAGAGTGGAGAACAACAGAGAGGGGAACAGAGTGGAGAACAACAGAGAGAGGAACAGTGTGGAGAACAACAGAGAGTGGAACAGAGTGGAGAACAACAGAGAGGGGAACAGAGTGGAGAACAACAGAGAGAGGAACAGAGTGGGGAAAAACAGAGAGGGGAACAGAGTGGAGAACAACAGAGAGGGGAACAGAGTGGAGAACAACAGAGAGGGGAACAGAGTGGAGAACAACAGAGAGGGGAACAGAGTGGAGAACAACAGAGAGAGGAACAGAGTGGAGAACAACAGAGAGGGGAACAGAGTGGAGAACAACAGAGAGAGGAACAGAGTGGAGAACAACAGAGAGGGGAACAGAGTGGAGGACAACAGAGAGTGGAACAGAGTGGAGAAGAACAGAGAGGGGAACAGAGTGGAGGAAAACAGAGAGGGGAACAGAGTGCAGAACAAGAGAGAGGGGAACAGAGTGGAGAACAACAGAGAGGGGAACAGAGTGGAGAACAAGAGAGAGGGGAACAGAGTGGAGAACAACAGAGAGGGGAACAGATGGGAGAACAACAGAGAGGGGAACAGAGTGGAGAAAAACAGAGGGGGGAACAGAGTGGAGAACAAGAGAGAGGGGAACAGAGTGGAGAACAAAAGAGAGGGAATCAGAATGGAGAACAAAAGAGGGGGGAACAGAGTGGAGAAAAACAGAGAGGGGAACAGAGTGGAGAAAAACAGAGTGGGGAACAGAGTGGATAAAAACAGAGAGGGGAACAGAGTGGAGAACAACAGAGAGGGGAACAGAGTGGAGAAAAACAGAGAGGGGAACAGAGTGGAGGAAAACAGAGAGGGGAACAGAGTGGAGAAAAACAGAGAGGGGAACAGAGTGGAGAACAACAGAGAGGGGAACAGAGTGGAGGAAAACAGAGGGGGGAACAGAGTGGAGAACAACAGAGAGGGGAACAGAGTGGAGAAAAACAGAGAGAGGAACAGAGTGGAGAACAACAGAGAGGGGAACAGAGTGGAGAACAACAGAGAGGGGAACAGAGTGGAGGAAAACAGAGAGGGGAACAGAGTGGAGAAAAACAGAGAGGGGAACAGAGTGGAGAATAAGAGAGAGGGGAACAGAGTGGAGAACAAAAGAGAGGGAATCAGAATGGAGAACAACAGAGGGGGGAACAGAGTGGAGAAAAACAGAGTGGGGAACAGAGTGGAGAAAAGCAGAGAGGGGAACAGAGTGGAGAACAACAGAGTGGGGAACAGAGTGGAGAAAAACAGATAAGGGAACAGAGTGGAGATCAACAGGGCGGGGAACAGAGTGGAGAACAACAGAGAGGGGAACAGAGTGGAGAACAAGAGTGAGGGGAACAGAGTGGAGAAAAACAGAGAGGGGAACAGAGTGGAGAACAACAGAGAGGGGAACAGAGTGGAGAACAACAGAGAGGGGAACAGAGTGGAGAACAACAGAGAGAGGAACAGAGTGGAGAACAACAGAGAGGGGAACAGAGTGGAGAAAAACAGAGAGGGGAGCAGAGTGGAGAACAAGAGTGAGGGGAACAGAGTGGTGAAAAACAGAGAGGGGAACAGAGTGGAGAACAACAGAGAGGGAATCAGAATGGAGAACAACAGGGAGGGGAACAGAGTGGAGAAAAAAGGGAGGGGAACAGAGCAGAGAACAACAGAGGGGTGATCAGATTGGAGATCAAGAGAGTGGGGATCAGAGTGTAGAACAACAGAGTGGGGATCAACAGGGAGGGGAACAGAGGGGGGAACACAGTGGAGATAAAGTGAGAGGGGAATAGAGTGGAGAACAAAAGAGTGGGGATCAGAGTGGAGAAAAACAGAGAGGGGAACAGAGTGGAGAACAACAGAGAGGGGAACAGAGTGGAGGAAAACAGAGAGGAGAACAGAGTGGAGAACAACAGAGAGGGGAACAGAGTGGAGAAAAACAGAGGGGGGAACAGAGTGGAGAACAACAGAGACAGGAACAGAGTGGAGAAAAACAGAGAGGGGAACAGTGTGGAGAACAACAGAGAGGGGAACAGTGTGGAGAACAACAGAGAGGGGAACAGTGTGGAGAACAACAGGGAGGGGAACAGAGTGGAGAACAACAGAGAGGGGAACAGTGTGGAGAACAACAGAGAGGGGAACAGAGTGGAGAACAACAGAGAGGGGAACAGAGTGGAGAACAACAGAGAGGGGAACAGAGTGGAGAACAACAGAGAGGGGAACAGAGTGGAGAACAACAGAGAGAGGAACAGTGTGGAGAACAACAGAGAGGGGAACAGAGTGGAGAACAACAGAGAGGGGAACAGAGTGGAGAACAACAGAGAGAGGAACAGTGTGGAGAACAACAGAGAGTGGAACAGAGTGGAGAACAACAGAGAGGGGAACAGAGTGGAGAACAACAGAGAGAGGAACAGAGTGGGGAAAAACAGAGAGGGGAACAGAGTGGAGAACAACAGAGAGGGGAACAGAGTGGAGAACAACAGAGAGGGGAACAGAGTGGAGAACAACAGAGAGGGGAACAGAGTGGAGAACAACAGAGAGAGGAACAGAGTGGAGAACAACAGAGAGGAGAACAGAGTGGAGAACAACAGAGAGAGGAACAGAGTGGAGAACAACAGAGAGGGGAACAGAGTGGAGGACAACAGAGAGTGGAACAGAGTGGAGAAGAACAGAGAGGGGAACAGAGTGGAGGAAAACAGAGAGGGGAACAGAGTGCAGAACAAGAGAGAGGGGAACAGAGTGGAGAACAACAGAGAGTGGAACAGAGTGGAGAACAACAGAGAGAGGAACAGAGTGGAGAAAAACAGAGAGAGGAACAGTGTGGAGAACAACAGAGAGGGGAACAGAGTGGAGAATAAGAGAGAGGGGAACAGAGTGGAGAACAAAAGAGAGGGAATCAGAATGGAGAACAACAGAGGGGGGAACAGAGTGTAGAACAAAAGATCGGGGAACAGAGTGGAGAAAAACAGAGTGGGGAACAGTGTGGAGAAAAGCAGAGAGGGGAACAGAGTGGAGAACAACAGCGTGGGGAACAGAGTGGAGAAAAACAGATAAGGGAACAGAGTGGAGATCAACAGGGCGGGGAACAGAGCGAGGAGCAAATTGCTGCGGAACACAGTGGAGAAAAAAGTAAGTGGAACAGAGTGGAGAACAACAGAGAAGGGGAACACAGTGGAGATCAAGTGAGAGGGGAATAGAGTGGAGAACAAAAGAGTGGGGATCAGAGTGGAGAACAACAAGAAAGTGATCAGAGTTGAGAAAAGCAGAAAGGAGAAGAGAGTGCAGCACAACAGAGAGGTGAACAGAGTGGAGAACAAGAGAGAGGGGAACAGAGTGGAGAACAACAGAGGGGGGAACAGAGTGGAGAACAACAAAGTGGGGAACAGAGTGGAGAACAACAGAGAGGGGAACAGAGTGGAGAACAACAGAGAGGGGAACAGAGTGGAGAACAAGAGAGAGGGGAACAGAGTGGAGAACAACAGAGAGGGGAACAGATGGGAGAACAAGAGAGAGGGGAACAGAGTGGAGAAAAACAGAGGGGGGAACAGAGTGGAGAACAAGAGAGAGGGGAACAGAGTGGAGAACAACAGAGAGGGGAACAGAGTGGAGGAAAACAGAGAGGGAAACAGAGTGGAGAAAAACAGAGAGGGGAACAGAGTGGAGAACAACAGAGAGGGGAACAGAGTGGAGGAAAACAGAGGGGGGAACAGAATGGAGAACAAAAGAGAGGGGAACAGAGTGGAGAAAAAAAGAGAGGGGAACAGAGTGGAGAACAACAGAGAGGGGAACAGAGTGGAGAACAACAGAGAGGGGAACAGAGTGGAGGAAAACAGAGAGGGGAACAGAGTGGAGAAAAACAGAGAGGGGAACAGAGTGGAGAACAACTGAGAGGGGAACAGAGTGGAGAACAAGAGTGAGGGGAACAGAGTGGAGAAAAACAGAGAGGGGAACGGAGTGGAGGAAAACAGAGAGGGGAACAGAGTGGAGAACAAGAGTGAGGGGAACAGAGTGGAGAACAACAGAGAGGGGAACAGAGTGGAGGAAAACAGAGAGGGGAACAGAGTGGAGAACAACAGAGAGGGGAACAGAGTGGAGGAAAACAGAGAGGGGAACAGAGTGGAGAACAACAGAGAGGGGAACAGAGTGGAGGAAAACAGAGAGGGGAACAGAGTGGAGAACAACAGAGAGGGGAACAGAGTGGAGAAAAACAGAGGGGGGAACAGAGTGGAGAACAACAGAGAGGGGAAAAGAGTCGAGAAAAACAGAGAGGGGAACAGTGTGGAGAACAACAGAGAGGGGAACAGTGTGGAGAACAACAGAGAGGGGAACAGAGTGGAGAACAACAGAGAGGGGAACAGTGTGGAGAACAACAGAGAGGGGAACAGAGTGGAGAACAACAGAGAGGGGAACAGAGTGGAGAACAACAGAGAGGGGAACAGAGTGGAGAACAACAGAGAGGGGAACAGATTGGAGAACAACAGAGAGAGGAACAGTGTGGAGAACAACAGAGAGGGGAACAGAGTGGAGAACAACAGAGAGGGGAACAGAGTGGAGAACAACAGAGAGAGGAACAGTGTGGAGAACAATAGAGAGGGGAACAGAGTGGCGAACAACAGAGAGGGGAACAGAGTGGAGAACAACAGAGACAGGAACAGAGTGGAGAAAAACAGAGAGGGGAACAGAGTGGAGAACAACAGAGAGGGGAACAGAGTGGAGAACAACAGAGAGAGGAACAGAGTGGAGAACAACAGAGAGGGGAACAGAGTGGAGAACAACAGAGAGTGGAACAGAGTGGAGAACAACAGAGAGAGGAACAGTGTGGAGAACAATAGAGAGGGGAACAGAGTGGAGAACAACAGAGAGGGGAACAGAGTGGAGAACAACAGAGACAGGAACAGAGTGGAGAAAAACAGAGAGGGGAACAGAGTGGAGAACAACAGAGAGGGGAACAGAGTGGAGAACAACAGAGAGGGGAACAGAGTGGAGAACAACAGAGAGAGGAACAGAGTGGAGAACAACAGAGAGGGGAACAGAGTGGAGAAAAACAGAGAGGGGAGCAGAGTGGAGAACAAGAGTGAGGGGAACAGAGTGGAGAAAAACAGAGAGGGGAACAGAGTGGAGAACAACAGAGAGGGAATCAGAATGGAGAACAACAGGGAGGGGAACAGAGTGGAGAAAAAAGGGAGGGGTACAGAGCAGAGAACAACAGAGGGGTGATCAGATTGGAGATCAAGAGAGTGGGGATCAGAGTGGAGGAAAACAGAGAGGGGAACAGAGTGGAGAACAACAGAGAGGGGAACAGAGTGGAGGAAAACAGAGAGGGGAACAGAGTGGAGAACAACAGAGAGGGGAACAGAGTGGAGAAAAACAGAGGGGGGAACAGAGTGGAGAACAACAGAGAGGGGAAAAGAGTGGAGAAAAACAGAGAGGGGAACAGTGTGGAGAACAACAGAGAGGGAAATAGTGTGGAGAACAACAGAGAGGGGAACAGAGTGGAGAACAACAGAGAGGGGAACAGTGTGGAGAACAACAGAGAGGGGAACAGAGTGGAGAACAACAGAGAGGGGAACAGAGTGGAGAACAACAGAGAGGGGAACAGAGTGGAGAACAACAGAGAGAGGAACAGTGTGGAGAACAACAGAGAGGGGAACAGAGTGGAGAACAACAGAGAGTGGAACAGAGTGGAGAACAACAGAGAGAGGAACAGTGTGGAGAACAATAGAGAGGGGAACAGAGTGGAGAACAACAGAGAGGGGAACAGAGTGGAGAACAACAGAGACAGGAACAGAGTGGAGAAAAACAGAGAGGGGAACAGAGTGGAGAACAACAGAGAGGGGAACAGAGTGGAGAACAACAGAGAGAGGAACAGAGTGGAGAACAACAGAGAGGGGAACAGAGTGGAGAACAACAGAGAGTGGAACAGAGTGGAGAACAACAGAGAGAGGAACAGAGTGGAGAACAACAGAGAGGGGAACAGAGTGGAGAACAACAGAGAGAGGAACAGAGTGGAGAACAACAGAGAGAGGAACAGAGTGGAGGAAAACAGAGAGGGGAACAGAGTGGAGAACAACAGAGAGGGGAACAGAGTGGAGAACAACAGAGAGGGGAACAGAGTGGAGAAGAACAGAGAGGGGAACAGAGTGGAGGAAAACAGAGAGGGGAACAGAGTGGAGAACAAGAGAGAGGGGAACAGAGTGGATAACAAGAGTGAGGGGAACAGAGTGGTGAAAAACAGAGAGGGGAACAGAGTGGAGAACAACAGAGAGGGGAACAGAGTAGTGAAAAACAGAGAGGGGAACAGAGTGGAGATAAGGTGAGAGGGGAATAGAGTGGAAAACAAAAGAGTGGGGATCAGAGTGGAGAACAACAGAGAGGGGAACGGAGTGGAGAACAACAGAGAGGGGAACAGAGTGGAGAAAAACAGAGGGGCGAACAGAGTGGAGAACAAGAGAGAGGGGAACAGAGTGGAGAACAAAAGAGAGGGAATCAGAATGGAGAACAAAAGAGGGGGGAACAGAGCAGAGAACAACAGAGGGGTGATCAGATTGGAGATCAAGAGAGTGGGGATCAGAGTGGAGGAAAACAGAGAGGGGAACAGAGTGGAGAACAACAGAGAGGGGAACAGAGTGGAGGAAAACAGAGAGGTGAACAGAGTGGAGAACAACAGAGAGGGGAACAGAGTGGAGAAAAACAGAGGGGGGAACAGAGTGGAGAACAACAGAGAGGGGAACAGAGTGGAGAACAACAGAGAGGGGAACAGAGTGGAGAACAACAGAGAGGGAATCAGAATGGAGAACAACAGGGAGGGGAACAGAGTGGAGAAAAAAGGGAGGGGTACAGAGCAGAGAACAACAGAGGGGTGATCAGATTGGAGATAAAGAGAGTGGGGATCAGAGTGGAGGAAAACAGAGAGGGGAACAGAGTGGAGAACAACAGAGAGGGGAACAGAGTGGAGGAAAACAGAGAGGGGAACAGAGTGGAGAACAACAGAGAGGGGAACAGTGTGGAGAACAACAGAGAGGGGAACAGAGTGGAGAACAACAGAGAGAGGAACAGAGTGGAGAACAACAGAGAGAGGAACAGAGTGGAGGAAAACAGAGAGGGGAACAGAGTGGAGAACAACAGAGAGGGGAACAGAGTGGAGAACAACAGAGAGTGGAACAGAGTGGAGAACAACAGAGAGAGGAACAGTGTGGAGAACAATAGAGAGGGGAACAGAGTGGAGAACAACAGAGAGGGGAACAGAGTGGAGAACAACAGAGACAGGAACAGAGTGGAGAAAAACAGAGAGGGGAAAAGAGTGGAGAACAACAGAGAGGGGAACAGAGTGGAGAACAACAGAGAGGGGAACAGAGTGGAGAACAACAGAGAGGGGAGCAGAGTGGAGAACAAGAGTGAGGGGAACAGAGTGGAGAAAAACAGAGAGGGGAACAGAGTGGAGAACAACAGAGAGGGAATCAGAATGGAGAACAACAGGGAGGGGAACAGAGTGGAGAAAAAAGGGAGGGGTACAGAGCAGAGAACAACAGAGGGGTGATCAGATTGGAGATCAAGAGAGTGGGGATCAGAGTGGAGGAAAACAGAGAGGGGAACAGAGTGGAGAACAACAGAGAGGGGAACAGAGTGGAGGAAAACAGAGAGGGGAACAGAGTGGAGAACAACAGAGAGGGGAACAGAGTGGAGAAAAACAGAGGGGGGAACAGAGTGGGGAACAACAGAGAGGGGAAAAGAGTCGAGAAAAACAGAGAGGGGAACAGTGTGGAGAACAACAGAGAGGGGAACAGTGTGGAGAACAACAGAGAGGGGAACAGAGTGGAGAACAACAGAGAGGGGAACAGTGTGGAGAACAACAGAGAGGGGAACAGAGTGGAGAACAACAGAGAGGGGAACAGAGTGGAGAACAACAGAGAGGGGAACAGAGTGGAGAACAACAGAGAGGGGAACAGAGTGGAGAACAACAGAGAGAGGAACAGTGTGGAGAACAACAGAGAGGGGAACAGAGTGGAGAACAACAGAGAGGGGAACAGAGTGGAGAACAACAGAGAGAGGAACAGTGTGGAGAACAATAGAGAGGGGAACAGAGTGGCGAACAACAGAGAGGGGAACAGAGTGAAGAACAACAGAGACAGGAACAGAGTGGAGAAAAACAGAGAGGGGAACAGAGTGGAGAACAACAGAGAGGGGAACAGAGTGGAGAACAACAGAGAGAGGAACAGAGTGGAGAACAACAGAGAGGGGAACAGAGTGGAGAACAACAGAGAGTGGAACAGAGTGGAGAACAACAGAGAGAGGAACAGTGTGGAGAACAATAGAGAGGGGAACAGAGTGGAGAACAACAGAGAGGGGAACAGAGTGGAGAACAACAGAGACAGGAACAGAGTGGAGAAAAACAGAGAGGGGAACAGAGTGGAGAACAACAGAGAGGGGAACAGAGTGGAGAACAACAGAGAGGGGAACAGAGTGGAGAACAACAGAGAGAGGAACAGAGTGGAGAACAACAGAGAGGGGAACAGAGTGGAGAAAAACAGAGAGGGGAGCAGAGTGGAGAACAAGAGTGAGGGGAACAGAGTGGAGAAAAACAGAGAGGGGAACAGAGTGGAGAACAACAGAGAGGGAATCAGAATGGAGAACAACAGGGAGGGGAACAGAGTGGAGAAAAAAGGGAGGGGTACAGAGCAGAGAACAACAGAGGGGTGATCAGATTGGAGATCAAGAGAGTGGGGATCAGAGTGGAGGAAAACAGAGAGGGGAACAGAGTGGAGAACAACAGAGAGGGGAACAGAGTGGAGGAAAACAGAGAGGGGAACAGAGTGGAGAACAACAGAGAGGGGAACAGAGTGGAGAAAAACAGAGGGGGGAACAGAGTGGAGAACAACAGAGAGGGGAAAAGAGTGGAGAAAAACAGAGAGGGGAACAGTGTGGAGAACAACAGAGAGGGAAATAGTGTGGAGAACAACAGAGAGGGGAACAGAGTGGAGAACAACAGAGAGGGGAACAGTGTGGAGAACAACAGAGAGGGGAACAGAGTGGAGAACAACAGAGAGGGGAACAGAGTGGAGAACAACAGAGAGGGGAACAGAGTGGAGAACAACAGAGAGAGGAACAGTGTGGAGAACAACAGAGAGGGGAACAGAGTGGAGAACAACAGAGAGTGGAACAGAGTGGAGAACAACAGAGAGAGGAACAGTGTGGAGAACAATAGAGAGGGGAACAGAGTGGAGAACAACAGAGAGGGGAACAGAGTGGAGAACAACAGAGACAGGAACAGAGTGGAGAAAAACAGAGAGGGGAACAGAGTGGAGAACAACAGAGAGGGGAACAGAGTGGAGAACAACAGAGAGAGGAACAGAGTGGAGAACAACAGAGAGGGGAACAGAGTGGAGAACAACAGAGAGTGGAACAGAGTGGAGAACAACAGAGAGAGGAACAGAGTGGAGAACAACAGAGAGGGGAACAGAGTGGAGAACAACAGAGAGAGGAACAGAGTGGAGAACAACAGAGAGAGGAACAGAGTGGAGGAAAACAGAGAGGGGAACAGAGTGGAGAACAACAGAGAGGGGAACAGAGTGGAGAACAACAGAGAGGGGAACAGAGTGGAGAAGAACAGAGAGGGGAACAGAGTGGAGGAAAACAGAGAGGGGAACAGAGTGGAGAACAAGAGAGAGGGGAACAGAGTGGATAACAAGAGTGAGGGGAACAGAGTGGTGAAAAACAGAGAGGGGAACAGAGTGGAGAACAACAGAGAGGGGAACAGAGTAGTGAAAAACAGAGAGGGGAACAGAGTGGAGATAAGGTGAGAGGGGAATAGAGTGGAAAACAAAAGAGTGGGGATCAGAGTGGAGAACAACAGAGAGGGGAACGGAGTGGAGAACAACAGAGAGGGGAACAGAGTGGAGAAAAACAGAGGGGCGAACAGAGTGGAGAACAAGAGAGAGGGGAACAGAGTGGAGAACAAAAGAGAGGGAATCAGAATGGAGAACAAAAGAGGGGGGAACAGAGCAGAGAACAACAGAGGGGTGATCAGATTGGAGATCAAGAGAGTGGGGATCAGAGTGGAGGAAAACAGAGAGGGGAACAGAGTGGAGAACAACAGAGAGGGGAACAGAGTGGAGGAAAACAGAGAGGTGAACAGAGTGGAGAACAACAGAGAGGGGAACAGAGTGGAGAAAAACAGAGGGGGGAACAGAGTGGAGAACAACAGAGAGGGGAACAGAGTGGAGAACAACAGAGAGGGGAACAGAGTGGAGAACAACAGAGAGGGAATCAGAATGGAGAACAACAGGGAGGGGAACAGAGTGGAGAAAAAAGGGAGGGGTACAGAGCAGAGAACAACAGAGGGGTGATCAGATTGGAGATAAAGAGAGTGGGGATCAGAGTGGAGGAAAACAGAGAGGGGAACAGAGTGGAGAACAACAGAGAGGGGAACAGAGTGGAGGAAAACAGAGAGGGGAACAGAGTGGAGAACAACAGAGAGGGGAACAGAGTGGAGAAAAACAGAGGGGGGAACAGAGTGGAGAACAACAGAGAGGGGAACAGAGTGGAGAACAACAGAGAGGGGAACAGAGTGGAGAACAACAGAGACAGGAACAGAGTGGAGAAAAACAGAGAGGGGAACAGAGTGGAGAACAACAGAGAGGGGAACAGAGTGGAGAACAACAGAGAGAGGAACAGAGTGGAGAACAACAGAGAGGGGAACAGAGTGGAGAACAACAGAGAGTGGAACAGAGTGGAGAACAACAGAGAGAGGAACAGAGTGGAGAACAACAGAGAGGGGAACAGAGTGGAGAACAACAGAGAGGGGAACAGAGTGGAGAACAACAGAGAGTGGAACAGAGTGGAGAACAACAGGGAGGGGAACAGAGTGGAGAACAACAGAGAGTGGAACAGAGTGGAGAACAAAAGAGAGGGAATCAGAATGGAGAACAAAAGAGGGGGGAACAGAGCAGAGAACAACAGAGGGGTGATCAGATTGGAGATCAAGAGAGTGGGGATCAGAGTGGAGGAAAACAGAGAGGGGAACAGAGTGGAGAACAACAGAGAGGGGAACAGAGTGGAGGAAAACAGAGGGGGGAACAGAGTGGAGAACAACAGAGAGGGGAACAGAGTGGAGAACAACAGAGAGGGGAACAGAGTGGAGAACAACAGAGAGAGGAACAGAGTGGAGAACAACAGAGAGGGGAACAGAGTGGAGAAAAACAGAGAGGGGAGCAGAGTGGAGAACAAGAGTGAGGGGAACAGAGTGGAGAAAAACAGAGAGGGGAACAGAGTGGAGAACAACAGAGAGGGAATCAGAATGGAGAACAACAGGGAGGGGAACAGAGTGGAGAAAAAAGGGAGGGGTACAGAGCAGAGAACAACAGAGGGGTGATCAGATTGGAGATCAAGAGAGTGGGGATCAGAGTGGAGGAAAACAGAGAGGGGAACAGAGTGGAGAACAACAGAGAGGGGAACAGAGTGGAGGAAAACAGAGAGGGGAACAGAGTGGAGAACAACAGAGAGGGGAACAGAGTGGAGAAAAACAGAGGGGGGAACAGAGTGGAGAACAACAGAGAGGGGAAAAGAGTCGAGAAAAACAGAGAGGGGAACAGTGTGGAGAACAACAGAGAGGGGAACAGTGTGGAGAACAACAGAGAGGGGAACAGAGTGGAGAACAACAGAGAGGGGAACAGTGTGGAGAACAACAGAGAGGGGAACAGAGTGGAGAACAACAGAGAGGGGAACAGAGTGGAGAACAACAGAGAGGGGAACAGAGTGGAGAACAACAGAGAGGGGAACAGAGTGGAGAACAACAGAGAGAGGAACAGTGTGGAGAACAACAGAGAGGGGAACAGAGTGGAGAACAACAGAGAGGGGAACAGAGTGGAGAACAACAGAGAGAGGAACAGTGTGGAGAACAATAGAGAGGGGAACAGAGTGGCGAACAACAGAGAGGGGAACAGAGTGGAGAACAACAGAGACAGGAACAGAGTGGAGAAAAACAGAGAGGGGAACAGAGTGGAGAACAACAGAGAGGGGAACAGAGTGGAGAACAACAGAGAGAGGAACAGAGTGGAGAACAACAGAGAGGGGAACAGAGTGGAGAACAACAGAGAGTGGAACAGAGTGGAGAACAACAGAGAGAGGAACAGTGTGGAGAACAATAGAGAGGGGAACAGAGTGGAGAACAACAGAGAGGGGAACAGAGTGGAGAACAACAGAGACAGGAACAGAGTGGAGAAAAACAGAGAGGGGAACAGAGTGGAGAACAACAGAGAGGGGAACAGAGTGGAGAACAACAGAGAGGGGAACAGAGTGGAGAACAACAGAGAGAGGAACAGAGTGGAGAACAACAGAGAGGGGAACAGAGTGGAGAAAAACAGAGAGGGGAGCAGAGTGGAGAACAAGAGTGAGGGGAACAGAGTGGAGAAAAACAGAGAGGGGAACAGAGTGGAGAACAACAGAGAGGGAATCAGAATGGAGAACAACAGGGAGGGGAACAGAGTGGAGAAAAAAGGGAGGGGTACAGAGCAGAGAACAACAGAGGGGTGATCAGATTGGAGATCAAGAGAGTGGGGATCAGAGTGGAGGAAAACAGAGAGGGGAACAGAGTGGAGAACAACAGAGAGGGGAACAGAGTGGAGGAAAACAGAGAGGGGAACAGAGTGGAGAACAACAGAGAGGGGAACAGAGTGGAGAAAAACAGAGGGGGGAACAGAGTGGAGAACAACAGAGAGGGGAAAAGAGTGGAGAAAAACAGAGAGGGGAACAGTGTGGAGAACAACAGAGAGGGAAATAGTGTGGAGAACAACAGAGAGGGGAACAGAGTGGAGAACAACAGAGAGGGGAACAGTGTGGAGAACAACAGAGAGGGGAACAGAGTGGAGAACAACAGAGAGGGGAACAGAGTGGAGAACAACAGAGAGGGGAACAGAGTGGAGAACAACAGAGAGAGGAACAGTGTGGAGAACAACAGAGAGGGGAACAGAGTGGAGAACAACAGAGAGTGGAACAGAGTGGAGAACAACAGAGAGAGGAACAGTGTGGAGAACAATAGAGAGGGGAACAGAGTGGAGAACAACAGAGAGGGGAACAGAGTGGAGAACAACAGAGACAGGAACAGAGTGGAGAAAAACAGAGAGGGGAACAGAGTGGAGAACAACAGAGAGGGGAACAGAGTGGAGAACAACAGAGAGAGGAACAGAGTGGAGAACAACAGAGAGGGGAACAGAGTGGAGAACAACAGAGAGTGGAACAGAGTGGAGAACAACAGAGAGAGGAACAGAGTGGAGAACAACAGAGAGGGGAACAGAGTGGAGAACAACAGAGAGAGGAACAGAGTGGAGAACAACAGAGAGAGGAACAGAGTGGAGGAAAACAGAGAGGGGAACAGAGTGGAGAACAACAGAGAGGGGAACAGAGTGGAGAACAACAGAGAGGGGAACAGAGTGGAGAAGAACAGAGAGGGGAACAGAGTGGAGGAAAACAGAGAGGGGAACAGAGTGGAGAACAAGAGAGAGGGGAACAGAGTGGATAACAAGAGTGAGGGGAACAGAGTGGTGAAAAACAGAGAGGGGAACAGAGTGGAGAACAACAGAGAGGGGAACAGAGTAGTGAAAAACAGAGAGGGGAACAGAGTGGAGATAAGGTGAGAGGGGAATAGAGTGGAAAACAAAAGAGTGGGGATCAGAGTGGAGAACAACAGAGAGGGGAACGGAGTGGAGAACAACAGAGAGGGGAACAGAGTGGAGAAAAACAGAGGGGCGAACAGAGTGGAGAACAAGAGAGAGGGGAACAGAGTGGAGAACAAAAGAGAGGGAATCAGAATGGAGAACAACAGGGAGGGGAACAGAGTGGAGAAAAAAGGGAGGGGTACAGAGCAGAGAACAACAGAGGGGTGATCAGATTGGAGATAAAGAGAGTGGGGATCAGAGTGGAGGAAAACAGAGAGGGGAACAGAGTGGAGAACAACAGAGAGGGGAACAGAGTGGAGGAAAACAGAGAGGGGAACAGAGTGGAGAACAACAGAGAGGGGAACAGAGTGGAGAACAACAGAGGGGGGAACAGAGTGGAGAACAACAGAGAGGGGAACAGAGTGGAGAACAACAGAGAGGGGAACAGAGTGGAGAACAACAGAGACAGGAACAGAGTGGAGAAAAACAGAGAGGGGAACAGAGTGGAGAACAACAGAGAGGGGAACAGAGTGGAGAACAACAGAGAGAGGAACAGAGTGGAGAACAACAGAGAGGGGAACAGAGTGGAGAACAACAGAGAGTGGAACAGAGTGGAGAACAACAGAGAGAGGAACAGAGTGGAGAACAACAGAGAGGGGAACAGAGTGGAGAACAACAGAGAGGGGAACAGAGTGGAGAACAACAGAGAGTGGAACAGAGTGGAGAACAACAGGGAGGGGAACAGAGTGGAGAACAACAGAGAGTGGAACAGAGTGGAGAACAAAAGAGAGGGAATCAGAATGGAGAACAAAAGAGGGGGGAACAGAGCAGAGAACAACAGAGGGGTGATCAGATTGGAGATCAAGAGAGTGGGGATCAGAGTGGAGGAAAACAGAGAGGGGAACAGAGTGGAGAACAACAGAGAGGGGAACAGAGTGGAGGAAAACAGAGAGGTGAACAGAGTGGAGAACAACAGAGAGGGGAACAGAGTGGAGAAAAACAGAGGGGGGAACAGAGTGGAGAACAACAGAGAGGGGAACAGAGTGGAGAACAACAGAGAGGGGAACAGAGTGGAGAACAACAGAGAGGGGAACAGAGTGGAGAACAACAGAGAGGGGAACAGAGTGGAGAACAACAGAGAGGGAATCAGAATGGAGAACAACAGGGAGGGGAACAGAGTGGAGAAAAAAGGGAGGGGTACAGAGCAGAGAACAACAGAGGGGTGATCAGATTGGAGATCAAGAGAGTGGGGATCAGAGTGGAGGAAAACAGAGAGGGGAACAGAGTGGAGAACAACAGAGAGGGGAACAGAGTGGAGGAAAACAGAGAGGGGAACAGAGTGGAGAACAACAGAGAGGGGAACAGAGTGGAGAAAAACAGAGGGGGGAACAGAGTGGAGAACAACAGAGAGGGGAACAGAGTGGAGAACAACAGAGAGGGGAACAGAGTGGAGAACAACAGAGACAGGAACAGAGTGGAGAAAAACAGAGAGGGGAACAGAGTGGAGAACAACAGAGTGGAGAAATGCAGAGAGTAGAGCAACAGCGGGGCCGAGGTCTCAGGAGGCACTCCCCACGCGAGAGGTTCCACAGGCAGAGGCTGACCTTCCTGGACCTCTCTGAGGAGTAGTGCCTCCGTTGTCTCAGACTGTGTCGTCTGGTGATCGCAGGCATCTGCAGCCTCCTTAAGGGCGTGCTGCTCCCTCCTGGACCTGGTCACCACGCATTGCCCGCTGCAGGAAAAGTAACCACTGGCCTGAATTGCTTTGTCTCTGGCTCCTTCCGGTGACTTCTCCAGAGTGTGCTGGCTGTTTGGACATGAAGTACACAAGGCAGGCATGGGTGGCAACGGCGTTCGATTATGCTTTCTTCCCCCATCACGCTTCTCTGGCTGGCGTCCCACAGTTGCAGGGCGCAATCGATTACACACATGCGGCAATCTGAGGCCCGCCACATAAGAACATAAGAAATAGGAGCAGGAGTAGGCCAATCGGCCCCTCGAGCCTGCTCCGCCATTCAATAAGATCATGGCTGATCTGATCCTAACCTCAAATCTAAATTCATGTCCAATTTCCTGCCCGCTCCCCATAACCCCTAATTCCCTTTACTTCTCGGAAACTGTCGATTTCTGTTTTAAATTTATTTAATGATGTAGCTTCCTGGGGCAGCAAATTCCACAGACCTACCACCCTCTGAGTGAAGAAGTTTCTCCTCATCTCAGTTTTGAAAGAGCAGCCCCTTATTCTAAGATTATGCCCCCCTAGTTCTAGTTTCACCCATCTTTGGGAACATCCTTACCGCATCCACCCGATCAAGCCCCTTCACAATCTTATATGTTTCAATAAGATCGCCTCTCATTCTTCTGAACTCCAATGAGTAGAGTCCCAATCTACTCAACCTCTCCTCATATGTCCGCCCCCTCATCTCCGGGATTAACCGAGTGAACCTTCTTTGTACTGCCTCGAGAGCAAGTATGTCTTTTCTTAAGTATGGACACCAAAACTGTATGCAGTATTCCAGGTGCGGTCTCACCAATACCTGATATAACTGCAGCAATACCTCCCTGTTTTTATATTCTATCCCCCTAGCAATAAAAGCCAACATTCCGTTGGCCTTCTTGATCACCTGCTGCACCTGCAAACTAACTTTTTGATCTTCTTGCACTCGGACCCCCAGATCCCTTTGTACTGCAGTACTTTCCAGTTTCTCGCCTTTAAGATAATAACTTGCTCTCTGATTGTTCCTGCCAAAGTGCACAACCTCACATTTTCCAATATCACATTGGTTCGACCACAACTGGAGTATTGTGTCCAGTTCTGGGCACCGCACTTTAGGAAAGATGTGAAGGCCTTAGAGAGGGTGCAGAGGAGATTTACTAGAACGATTCCAGGGATGAGGGACTTTAGTTACGTGGATAGACTGGAGAAGCTGGGGTTGTTCTCCTTGGAACAGAGAAGGTTGTGAAGAGATTTGATCGAGGTGTTCAAAATCATGAAGGGTCCAGACAGAGTAGATAGAGAGAGACTGCTCCCATTGGCAGAAGGGTCAAGAACCAGAGGGCGTAGATTTAAGGTGATTGGCAAAAGAACCAAAGATGACAAGAGGAAAAACATTTTTACACAGCGAGTGGTTAGGATCTGGAATGCACTGCCCGAGGGGGTGGTGGAGGCAGATTCAATCATGGCCTTCAAAAGGGAACTGGATAAGTACTTGAAAGGAAAAAAATTTGCAGGGCTACGGGGATAGGGCGGGGGAGCGGGACTGGCTGGATTGCTCGTGCAGAGAGCCGGCATGGACTCGATGGGCTGAATGGCCTCCTCCCGTGCTGGAACCTTTCTCTGGTTCTACGGAGACAAGTGATATCCCCTGCAAACCTGGTCTCATGACGCCGGTCAGGAACCCCTCCGACGAGGCACAGGAGCAGTGCAACAATCCAGAGCCACTTGATCACCAGGCATGTCATCGAACGAGCGATCAGCCGGTTGAAGGTGGGCTTCAGGTGCCTGGATAGCTCTGGGGGATGCCCTTCAATACTCGCCAGTACTCGCCTACTGCATCCCGAACAACAATGCACAGCAGAGGGGGTGGGAGGTGGAGGACGAACAAGGCACACGGCAGTCATCTCCTTAATGATGAGAACATTGAAGAAGGGGAGAAGGAGGAGGAGGAAGAGGAGGAAGAGGGGGGAGGAGCAGGAGGTGGAGGAGGAGGGGAAGAGGTGGAGGAGGAGTTGGAGAGGAGGAAGAGGAGGTGGAGGAAGAGGAGGAGGAGATGGAGGAGGAAGAGGAGGAAGAAGAAGGCAGGGGAGGAGTTGGAGGAGGAGTGGGAGGAAGAGGAGGAGGAGGAGTTGGAGGAGAGGAGGAGGAGAAAGAAGAGGAGAAGAATGAGTAGGAGGAGTTGCAGGAGGAAGAGGAGGAGGAGGAGTTGGAGGAGGGGAGGAGGAAGAGGAGGAGGAGTTAGAAGAGGAGGAGGGGAGGAGTTGGAGAGGAGAAGAGGAAGAGGATGGGGAGGAAGAGGAAGGGGGAGCAGGGGAAGAGGAGGAGGATGCAGAGGGGGAGGAGTTGGAGGAGGAGTAGGAGGAGGAATTGGAGGAGCAGGAAGAGGAGGAGGAGGAGTTGGAGGAATAGGAGGAGGAGCAGAATGAGGAGTTGGAGGAGGATGAGTTGGAGGAGGAGGGGTGGAGGAGTTGGAGGAGGAGGAAGAGGAGGAGGAGATGGAAGAGGAAGAGGAGGAAGGAGGAATTGGAGGAGGAGGAGTGAGAGGAGGAAGAGGTGGAAGAGGAAGAGAAGGAGGAGGACGAGGAGGAGCAAGAGGAGGGGGAGTTGATGGAGTCGGAGGAGGAGTTGGAGGAAGAGGAGGGGAGGAGCAGGAGTAGGGGATGAGGAAGAGGAGGAGGAGGAGGAGGAGGAGCAGTTGGAGGAGTTGGAGGAGGAAGGTTTGAAGGAAGATGAGTTGGAGGAGGAAGAGGAGGATGAGGAAGAAGAGGAGGAGTTAGAGGAGGAGAAGGAAAAGTTTGAAGAGGAGGAAGAGATGTTGGAGAAGGATGAGGAAGTGGACAAGGAAGAGGAGGTGGAGTTGGAGGAGGAGGGTGACGAGGAGAAGGAGTAGGAGGAGTAAGAGGAGAAAGAAGAGGAGAAGTAGGAAGAGAAAGAGGAGGAGGAGGAAGGGGAGATGGAGGAGGAGGAGGAATTGGAGGAAGGGGATGGAGGAGGAGGAAGGTGAGGAGAAGTAAGAGGAGGAGTAGTTGGAGGAGTAGGAGGAGTAAGAGGAGGATGAGGAGGTCGAGAAGGAGGTGGAGGAAGAGGATGAGGAGGAGAAGGAGGAGAAAGAAAAGGGGAGGAGGATAAGGAGGGGGAGAAAGGGCAGAAGGAAGAGGAGGAAGGGGAGGGGGAGTTGGAGGATGAGGAGTTGGAGGAGGAGGTAGAGAGGAGGAGAAGGAAGGAGAGATGGAGGACGAGGATGATGAGAAGGAGGAATTGGAGGAGTTGGAGGAGGAGGAGGATGAATTGGAGGAGGAAGAGGAGGAGGAGAAAGAGAAAGAGAAGGAGGAGGAGAAAGAGGAGGTGGAGAAGGTGGAGGAGGAGAAGGATGAGTTGGAGGAGGAGGCGTTACCAGAGGAGGAGGAAGAGGAGGAAGAACAATTGGAGGAAGAAGATGAGTTGGAGAACCAGGAGGAGGAGTTGGAGGAGGAAGAGAAGCAAGAGGTGGAGAAAAGAAGGTGAAGGAGGAGGACAATGAGGAGGAGTTAGAAGAGGAGAGGAGCAGAAGGAGGAGAAAGAGTTGGAGGAGGTGTTGGAGGAGGAAGAGAACAATGAGGAGGATGAGATGGAGGAGGAAGAGGAAGAGGAGGAGGAGGTGTGGATGAGGAGGAGGAAGAGGAGGAGGAGGAGGAAGACGTGGAAGATGAGAAAGAGGAGGAGGAGTAGGAAGAGGAGGAGGAGTAGGAAGAGGAGGAGGGAAGTAGGTGGTGGAAGACAAGGAAGAGGAGGAGGTGGAGGAAGAGGAAGAGTAGGAGGAGGATGGATGAGGAAGAGTAGGAGGTGGGGAGAAGGAGGAGGAGGAGGAGGAAGAAAATAACGAGATGGAGGAGGAAAAGGAGGAAGCGGACGAGGAGGAAGAGGAAAAGGAGGAGGAGGAGAAGGAGGAGGAGGAGGAAGAGAAGGCGGAGGAGAAGGGGAAGGATGAGGACAAGAGTTAGAGGAGGAGGGAGGGGAGATGGAGGAGGAAGAGTTGGAGAAGGATGAGGAGGAGGAATAAGAGAAGGAGGACCAGTTTGTGGAGGAGGAGGAAGTGTTGAAGGAAGAGGAAGAGGAGGGTGAGGAGGATGAGTTGGAGGAGCAAGAGAAGGTGGAGGAGGAACGGGAGTTAGAGGAGGAGGAAGAGTAGGAGGAGAAGAAAGATGAGGAAGAGGAGGAGGAAAAGGAGGACGAGGAGGAAGTTCAAGGAAGAGGAGGAGGAGGAAGAGGAGGAAAAGGAGGAGGAGGATGTGGAGTAGTAGGAGGATGAAAAGGAGCAAGAGGAGGAGGAGGAAGAGGAGGAAAATGATGTGGAGGGGAAGAGTTAGAGGAGTTGGTGGAGGATGAGGAGGACAATGAGGAGGAAGAGGGGTTAGAGGAGGAGAAGGAAGAGGAGCAGGAGGAGGATGAATTGGAGGAGGAGGAGGAGGAGGAGGTGTTCGAGGAAGATGGGGAAGAGGAGGAGGAGGAGGCAGTGGAAGAAGATAAGGAAGAGGAGGAAGAGGTGGTGGAAGAAGAGGAGGAAGAGGTGGAGGAGGAAGATGAGGAAGAGGAGGAGGAGGAGGAGGAGGTGGAGGAGGAGGAAGATGAGGCGTTGGAGGGGGAGAGGAGGAGGAGGTGAATGAGGAGGAGGAAGAGGAAGAGGAGAAGGAGGAGGAAGATAAGGAACGGGAGGAGGAGTCGAGGATTTGGACGAGGAGGAGTTGGAGGAGGGGAGACTGAGGAAGAAGAGGAAGAGTTGGATTTGGAGGATTTAGAGGAGGAGGTGGATGAGGAGGAGGAGAAAAGTAGGAGAAGGGGAGGAAGAAGAGGAGGACTTGGAGGAGGAAGAGGAGGAGGAAGACGAGGAAGAGGAGAAGGAGGAGGAAGAGGAGGAGGAAGAATGACCAGGATGAGGAGGATGAGGAGGAAGAGGAGGGAAGGAGGAGGAAGCTGAGGAAGAGGAGGAGGAGAAGGAGGAGGAGAAGGAGGAGGAGGAATGACGAGGACAAGGAGGGTGAGGAGGAAGAGGAGGGGAGGAGGAAGAAGATGAGGAAGTGGAGGAGGGGGAAGAGGATGAAGATGGGGAAGAGGAGGAGGATGAGGAAGAGGTGGAGGAAGAGAAGGAGCAGGAGGAAGAGAGAAAGAAGAAGACGGGGGAATAGGAGCAGGAGTAGGAGGAGGAGGAGGAAGCGTTAAAGGAGGAAGAGGGGATGTTGTTTGAGGAGGAGGAAGAGGAAGAGCAGAAGGTCGAGGAGGAAGATGTGGACGGTGAAGAGGAGTTGGAGGAGGAAGAGGAGGATGAGAAGGAGGCAGAGTTGGATTTGGAGGAGGAGGAGAAAGATGAGGAAGGGAGAAGTTGGAGGAGGAGGAGAATGAGGAGGAAGGATAGGAGTAGGAGGAAGAAGAAGGGGCGGAGGAGGAAAGGGAAGGGTTTGGGTTGGAGGATTTGGAGGAGGAGGCAGAGGAGGAAGAGGAGGAGGAGTTGGAGGAAGCAGTGGAGAAAGGGGTTGGAGTAGGAGAAATAGGAGGAGGAGAAGGAGGAGGATGAGGAGGAGGAAGAGAAAGAGGAGGAAGGGGATGAGGAGTTCGAGGAGGACGGGGGTTAGCAGTTGGAGGAGGAGGAGGATACGGAGTTAAAAGAGGAGCAGGAGAAGGAGGAGGAAGAGGAGGTGTTGGACGAGGAAGAGGAGGAAGAGGAAGAGGCTGAGGAAGAGGAGGAGGAAGAAGAGTTGGTGGAGGAAGGGAACGAGGAGGAGGAAGAGAGAGGGGAGGAGGAGGACAATGAGGAGGAGGAGGAGTTAGGGGAGGAGGAGGATTAGGAGGAGAAGGTGTTGGAGAGGAGGGTGAGGAGGATGAGTTCGAAGAGGAGTAGCAGGAGGTGGAGGAGGAAGATAAGGAAGAAGAGGAGTTGGACAGGGAAGGTAAGGAGGAGGAGGTGGACAAGGAGGAGGAAGAGGAGGAGCAGGAGGTGAGGAAGAAGATGAGGAAGATGAGGAGGAGTTGGAGGAGAAAGAGCAGGCGGAGGATAAAGAGGAGGAGGAAGAGGAGGTTGAGAAAGAGATGGGGGGGAGTTGGAGGAGAAGGAGGAAGATGAGGAAGGGGAGAAGTTGGAGGACATGGAGTTGGAGGAGGAGGAGGAGGAGGAGGAAGAGAAATAGGAGGAGGAGGAGGAGAGGAAGGAGGATGCAGAGTTGGAAGAGGAGCAGGAGGAGGAGGAAGAGGAGGTGGAGGAGGAGGAGTTGGAGGCGGAGGTAGAGGAGTAGGTGGAGAATGAGGAGGTGCAAGGGAGAGGAGGAGGGGAGGTGGAGGAGGAGGGAGAGAAGGATGAGTTGGAAGATGAAGAGGAGGAGGAAGACGAGCTGCAGGAAGAGGCTGAGGAGGGGGAGGAAGAACGTGGAAGAGGAGGAGGAGGAAGTGAAGGAGGGGTGGAGGAGTAGGAAGACGAGGGGGAGGAGGATGAGGAGGAGGAAGAGGAAGAGGAGGAAGAGGAGGAGGAGAAAGAGGAGGAGGAATAAGAGGAGAATGAGGAAGAGGAGGAGAGCGAGGAGGAGGAGGAGAAAGAGGAGAAGGTTGTGGGGAGGAAGAGGAGGAGTATGAGGAGGAGATGGGGAAAATGAGAAAGAGGAAGAGGCGGAGGAAGAGGAGGAGGAACAGGAAGAGGAGGAGGAGGAAAAGTAAGAGGAGGTGAAGGAGGAGGAGGAGCTGGATGAGGAGGAGAAGACAGCGGAGTAGGAAGGTGAATGGGAAGCAGCAGAAGAAGAGTTCCAGGAGGAAGAGAAGAACGAGGAGGAAATGGAGTTGGAGGAGGAGGAAGATGAGGAGGAGTTGAAGTGGTAGGAGTTGGAGGAGGAACAGAAGGAGAAGGAGGAAGAGGAGGCGGAGGAAGAGTTGGAGGAGTTGGATGAGGAAAAGGAAGATGAAGACGAGGAAGTGGAGGAGGAGGATGAGGAATAACGATGAGGAGGAGGATGAGGAGGAAGAGGAGAGGGAGGAGGAGGAAGATGAGGAAGAGGAGATGAGGAGAATGAGGAGGAGGAGCAGGTGGAAGAGGACCAAGACAAGGAAGAGGAGGAGGAGCAGGAAGAGGTGGAGGTGGAGGAAGAGGAGGAGGAGGAAGATGAGGAAGATGAGAAGGCAGAGGAAGAGGAGGAGGCGAAAGAGTTGGTGGAGGAAGAGAAGGAAGAGGAGGAAGAGAGAGAGGAGGAGGAGGACAATGAGGAGGAGGAGGAGTTAGATGACGAGGAGGAATAGGAGGAGAAGGTGTGGGGGAGGAGGAAGAGGAGGCTGGGGAGGATGAGTTGGAAGAGGAGAAGGTGGACGAGGAGCAGGAAGAGAAGGAGCAGGAGGTGCAGGAGGAAGATAAGGAAGATGAGGAGGAGTTGGAGAGGGAAGAGGGGGAGGAGGATGTGGTCAAGGAGGAGGAAGATGAGGAGCAGGAGGTGGAGGAGAAAGATGAGGAGGTGTTGGAGGAGAAAGAGGAGGAGTAGGATAACGAGGAGGAGGAGGAGAAAGAGGCGGAGGGGGAGTTGGAGGAGGAGGAGGAAGATGAGGAAAGGGAGAAGTTGGAGGACAAGGAGTTGGAGGAGGAGGAGGATGAGGACGAAGAGTAGGAGTAGGAGGAAGAGGAAGAGGAGGAAGGGGGGTTTGGAGTTGGAGGATTTGGAGGAGGAGGTGGAGGTGGAAGTGGAGGAGAAGAAGTAAGAGTTGGAGGAGGAGGAGAAAGGGGTTGGAGTAGGAAAAATAGGAGGGGGAGAAGGAGGAGGATGAGAAGGAGGAAGGATAAGAGGAGGAGGATTTAGAGGGGAGGAGGATGTAGAGTTGGAAGAGGAGCAGGAGGAGGAGGAAGGGGGTGTTGGAGGAGGAAGACGAGGAAGAGGAAGAGGCAGATGAAGAGAAGAAGGAGGTGGGGCGAAGGAGGAGAAAGAGGAGGAGGAGCTGTGTTTGGAGGAGGAGTTGGAGGAGCAGGAAGAGGTGGAAGAGGAGGAGGAGGAGTAGTAGGAGGAGGAGAAGGAGGAAGACAATGAAGAGGTGGAGGAGGCGGAGGAAGAGGAGGACGAGGAGGAGGAAGAGGAGCAGGAAGAGGTGGAGGTGGTAAACGAGGAAGATGAGGAGGAGTTGGTGGAGGAAGAGGAGGAGATGGACATGGAGCAGGAAGAGTAGGAGCAGGAGGTGGAGGAGGAAGATGAGGAAGATGAGGGGGAGTTGGAGGAGGAGGAGGAGGGGAGAACAAGAAGGAGGAGGAGAAGGAGGAGCAGAAGAAGGAAGAGGAGAAGGACGAGGAGGAAGAGGAGGTGGAGGAGGATGAGGAGGTGCAGGGGGAGAGGAGGAGGAGGGGAGGTGGATGAGGAGGGATAGAAGGATGAGTTGGAGGAGGAAGAGGAGGAGGAAGAGGAGGTGGAGGTAGAGGCAGGAGGAGGAAGAAGGACGTGGAAGAGGAGGAGGAGGATGAGCAATAGGAGAAGGAGGAAGAGGAGGAGGAGGAAGAGGAGGAGTGGTGGAGGAGGAGGAAGGGAAAGAGGAGGAGGAGGAGTAAGAGGGTAGGAGGATGCAGAGTTGGAAGAGGTGCAGGAGGAGGAGGAGGAAGAGTAAGTGTTGGAGGAGGCAGAGAAGGAAAAGGAAGAGGCGGAGGAAGAGGAGGAGGAGGTGGGGAGAATGAGGAGAAAGAGGAGGAGCTTTGTTTGGAGGAGGAGTTGGAGGAGAAGGAGGAGGTGGAAGAGGAGGAGGAGGAGTAGGAGGAGGTGAAGGAGGAAGACAATGACGAGGTGGAGGAGGAGGACGAGGAGGAGGAAGAGGTGGAGGTGGAAAATGAGGAAGATGAGGAGGAGTTGGTGGAGGAAGAGGAGGAGGAGGAGATGGAAGTGGAGCAGGAAGAGGAGGAGCAGGAGGTGGAGGAGGAAGATGAGGAGGAGAAGGAGGAAGTGTGGTGAAGGAGGAGGAGCTGGAGGTGGAAGAGAAGGAGGAGCAGAAGAAGGAAGAGGAGAAGGACGAGGAGGGAGAGGAGGTGGAGGAGGATGAGGCGGCGTAGGGGAGAGGAGGAGGAGGGGGAAGCGTTGGAGGAGGAAGAGGAGGAAGAGGAAGAGGTGGAGGAAGAGGAGGAGGAGATGGGGGAAAGAGGAGGAGGAGCTGTGTTTGGAGGAGAATTTGGAGGAGAAGGAAGAGGTGGAAGAGGAGGAGGAGGAGGAGGAGAAGAAGGAGGAAGACAATGACGAGGTGGAGGAGGAGGAGGAAGAGAAGGAGGAGCCGAGGAGGAGGAAGAGGACGAGAAGGAGGTGGAGGTGGAAAATGAGGAAAATGAGGAGGAGTTGGTGGAGGAAGAGGAGGAGGAGGAGATGGAGTGGAGCAGGAAGAGGAGGAGCAGAAGGTGGAGGAGGAAGATGAGGAGGAGTTGGAGGAGGAGGAGGAGGGGAGAACAAGATGGAGGAAGAGGAGGAGGAGAAGGAAAAGGAGGAGGAAGTGGAGGAGGAGGAGGAAGAGACGGTGCAGGGGGAGAGGAGGAGGAGGGGAGGAGGAGGAGGAGGAGGAAGAGGAGGTGGAGGAAGAGGCAGGGAGGAGGAGGAAGGACGTGGAAGAGCAGGAGGGGGGATGGAGGAGGAGGAAGACGAGGAGGAGGATGAGGAAGAGTAGAAGGAGGAAGAGGAGGAGGAGGAAGAGGAGGAGTGGTGGAGGAGGAGGAGGAAGGGAAAGAGGAGGAGGAGGAGTTAGAGCGGGAGGAGGATGCAGAGTTGGAAGAGGAGCAGGAGGAGGAAGAGGAAGTGTTGGAGGAGGAAGAGGAGGAAGGGAAGAGATGGAGGAAGAGGAGGAGGAGATGGGGAGAAAGAGGAGGAGCTGTGTTTGGAGGAGGAGTTGGAGGAGAAGGAAGAGGTGGAAGAGAAGGAGGAGGAGTAGTAGGAGGAGGAGGAGGAGGAGAAGGAGGAAGACAATGATGAGGTGGAGGAGGAGGAGGAAGAGAAGGAGGAGGCGAGGAGGAGGAAGAGGAGGAGGAAGGACGTGGAAGTGGAGGAGGAGGAAGTGGAGGAGGCGGTGGAGGAGGAGGAAGACGAGGAGGCGGATGAGGAAGAGGAGAAGGAGGAAGAGGAGGAGTGGTGGAGGAGGAGGAGGAGAAGGAAGAGGAGGAGGAAGAGGAGGAGTGGTGGAGGAGGAAGACGAGGAGGAGGAGGATGAGGAGGAGAATGAAGAGGACGAGGAAGAGGAAGAGGAGGATGGGGTGTAGGAGGAAGAGGAGGAGGAAGAGAATGAAGATGTGGAGAAGGAGGAGGAGGAAGAGGAGTAGGTGGAGGATGAGGAGGTGGAGGATGAAGATGAGGAAGAGTAGGAGAATGACCAGGAGGAGCAAGAGGAGGAGGAGGTGGAGGAGGAAGGTGAGGAAGTTGAGGAGGAGTTAGAGGAGGAGAGGAGGAGGAAGATGAGGAGGAGGAGGAAGCGGAGTTAGAGGACGAGGAAGAATTGGAGAAGAAGGTGTTGGAGGAGGAGGAAAAGGAGACAGCGGAGGATGAGTTGGAAGAGGAGGAGGTGGACGAGGAGGAGGAAAAGGAGGAGCAGGGGGTGGAGGAGGAAGATGAGGAGGAGTTGTAGGTGAAAGAGGAGGAGTAGGATAACGAGGAGGAGGAAGAGGAGGAGGAAAAGGATGAGGGGGAATTGGCAGAGGAGGAGGAAGATGAGGAAAGGGAGAAGTTGGAGGACAAGGAGTTGGAGGAGGAGGAGGAGGAGGAGGATGAAGAGTAGGAGTAGGAGGAAGAGGAAGAGGAGGAGGAGGAAGGGGAAAGTTTGGAGTTGGAGGATTTGGAGGAGGAGGTGGAGGTGGAAGAGGAGGAGAAGAAGTAAGAGTTGGAGGAGGAGGAGAAAGGGGTTGGAGTAGGAGAGATAGGAGGAGAAGGGGGAGGATGAGGAGGAAGGGAATGAAGAGTAGGAGGGGGGGTTAGAGGGAGGAGGATGCAGAGTTGGAAGAGGAGCAGGAGGAGGAGGAGGAAGTGTTGGAGGAGGAAGTGGAGGAAGAGGAAGAGGCGGAGGAAGAGGAGGAGGAGGAGGTTGGGAGAATGAGGAGAAAGAGGAGGAGGAGCTGTGTTTGGAGGAGGAGTTGGAGGAGAAGGAAGAGGTGGAAGAGGAGCAGGAGGAGGAGGAGGAAGAGGAAATGTTGGAGGAGGAAGTGGAGGAAGAGGAAGAGGCGGAGGAAGAGGAGGAGGAGGAGGCTGGGAGAATGAGGAGAAAGAGGTGGAGGAGTTGTATTTGGAGGAGGAGTTGGTGGAGAAGGAAGAGGTGGAAGAGGAGGAGGAGGAGGAGGAGAAGGAGGAAGACAATGGAGGTGGAGGAGGAGGTGTTGGTGGAGGAAGAGGAGGAGGAGGAGATGGACATAGAGCAGGAAGAGGAGGAGATGGAGGAGGAGGAGGAGTGGGAGAACAAGAAGGAGGAAGAGGAGAAGGAGAAGGAAAAGGAGGAGGAAGTGGAGGAGGAGGAGGAAGAAGTGTGGTGAAGGAAGAGAAGGTGGAGGAGGAAGAGAAGGTGGAGGAGGAGGAGGAAGAGGAGAAGGACGAGAAGGAAGAGGAGGTGGAGGAGAATGAGGACGTGCAGGGAGAGAGGAGGAGGAGGAGGGGAGATGGAGCAGGAGGGAGCGAAGGATGTGTCGGAGGAGGAAGAGGAGGTGGAGGAAGAGGCGGAGGAAGGACGTGGAAGAGGAGGACGAGAAAGTGGAGGAAGAAGAGGAGGAAGAACAATTAGAGGAAGAAGAGGAGTTGGAGAACGAGGAGGAGGAGTTGGAGGAGGAAAAGCAGCGAGAAGAGGAGAAAAGATGGAGAAGGAGGAGGAGTTAGAGGAGGAGGGGAGAGGAGCAGGTGTTGGAGGAGGAGGAAGAGGACGAGGAGGAGGAGGGGTGGATGGGGAGGAGGAAGAGGAGGAGGAGGAGAAGGAGGTGGAGGAGTTGTAGGATGAGGAGGA
The DNA here is from genome assembly GCF_035084215.1 of Heptranchias perlo. Classification (NCBI taxonomy): domain Eukaryota; kingdom Metazoa; phylum Chordata; class Chondrichthyes; order Hexanchiformes; family Hexanchidae; genus Heptranchias; species Heptranchias perlo. The sequence goes on along the minus strand of NW_027139241.1, from coordinate 150,073 downwards.
GGAAGAGGAGTAGGAGGATGATGAGGAGGTGGAGGGGAAGAGGAGGAGGGGAGACAGAGGAGGAGAATGATGTGGAGAGGAGAAGGATGAGTTGGAGGAGGAAAAGGAGGAGGAAGAGGAGGAGAAAGAGAAGGAGGAGGAGAAAGAGTAGGAGGAGAAGCAGGAGGAGGAGAAGGAAGAGTTGGAGGAGGAGTTACCTGAGGTGGAAGAGGAGCAGGAAGAGAAGGAAGAACAATTGGATGAAGGAGAGGAGTTGGAGAACGAGGAGGAGGAGTTGGAGGAGGAAGAGGAGCAAGAGGAGGAGGACAATGAGGAGGGGGAGTTAGAGAAGGAGGGGAGAGCAGCAGGGGGAAGAGAAAGAGTTGGAGGAGGTGTTGTAGGAGGAAGAAGAGGACGGTGAGGAGGATGAGTTGGAGGAGAAAGGGGACGAGGAGGAGGAGGGGTGGATGAGGATGAGCTGGAGGAGGAAGATGAGGAAGTGGAGGAGGAGGAGGAAGATGAGGAAGATTAGAAAGAGCAGGAGGCAGAGGAAGAGGAGGTGGTGTAAGAAGAGGAGGGAGGGAGGGAGGGGGAGGAGGAAGACGAGGAAGTGGTGGAGGTGGAGGAAGAAAATAACGATGTGGAGGAGGAAAATGAGGAAGTGGACCATGAGGAAGAGGAAGAGGAGGAGGAGGAAGAGAAGGAGGAGGAGAAGGGGAAGCAGGAGGACAATGAGAAGGAGGAGGAGTTAGATGAGGAGGAGGGGAAGTTGGAGGAGGAAGAGTTGGAGGAGGAAGAGGAAGAGGAGGGTGAGGAGGATGAGTTGGAGGAGCAAGAGAAGGAGGAAGTGGAATGGGAGGTGGAGGAGGAGGAAGGCGATGAAGAGGAGGAGGAATAGGGGGAGGAGAAGGAAGGTCAAGGAAGAGGAGAAGATGGAGGAAGAGGTGGAGAAGGAGGATGTGGAGTAGTAGGAGGATGAAGAGGAGGAGGACGGGTAGGAGAAGGTAGAGGAGCAAGAGGAGGAGGAGGAAGAGGAGGAGATAATGTGGACGAGGAAGAGTTAGAGGAGTTGGAGGAGGAGTTGTTGGAGGAAGTGGAGGATGAGGAGGACAATGAGGAGGAGGAGGGGGTTAAACGAGGAGAAGGAAGTGGTACAGGAGGAGGAGGAGGTGATGGAGGAGGAAGATGAGGAAGATGAGGAGTTGGAGGAGAGGAGGAGGAGGTGAATGAGGAGGAGGAAGAGGAGGAGGAGGAAGATGAGCAATTGGAGTAGGAGTTGGAGGAAGAGGAGTTGGAAGAGAGGAGGAGGAGGAGGACGAGGAGGAGCAGGAGGAGGGGAGAAGGATGAGTTGGAGGAGGAAGAGGAGGAGGAGTAAGAGGAGGAGGAGGAAGGCGATGAAGAGGAGGAGGAATAGGGGGAGGAGAAGGAAGGTCAAGGAAGAGGAGAAGATGGAGGAAGAGGTGGAGAAGGAGGATGTGGAGTAGTAGGAGGATGAAGAGGAGGAGGACGGGAAGGAGAAGGTAGAGGAGCAAGAGGAGGAGGAGGAAGAGGAGGAGATAATGTGGACGAGGAAGAGTTAGAGGAGTTGGAGGAGGAGTTGGTGGAGGAAGTGGAGGATGAGGAGGACAATGAGGAGGCGGTGGGGTTAAACGAGGAGAAGGAAGTGGTGCAGGAGGAGGAGGTGGTGGAGGAGGAAGATGAGGAAGATGAGGAGTTGGAGGAGAGGAGGAGGAGGTGAATGAGGAGGAGGAAGAGGAGGAGGAGGAAGATGAGCAATTGGAGTAGGAGTTGGAGGAAGAGGAGTTGGAAGAGAGGAGGAGGAGGAGGTCGAGGAGGAGCAGGAGGAGGGGAGAAGGATGAGTTGGAGAAGGAAGAGGAGGAGGAAGAGGAGGAGGAGTAAGAGGAGGAGGAGGAGGAAGAGAATGAAGATGTGGAGGAGGAGTTGGAGGAGGAGGAGGAGGAGGATGAAGAGGTGGCGGGGAAGAGGAGGAGGAGGGGAGGCAGAGGAGGAGGCGGCAGAGGAGGTCATGGTGGGGAGAGGGATGAATTGGAGGAGGATGTGGAAGAGGAGGAGGAGGAGGATAGGAGGAGGAGGAGGAGGTGGAGAATGATGAGAAGGAGGAGGAGGAAAATGACGAGGAAGAAGAGGAGTACGGGTGGAGGAAGAAGAGGAGGAGAAGAGAATGAAGAGGTGTAGCAGGAGTTCGAGCAGGAGGAGGAGGCGTCGGAGGAGGAGGTGGAGGGCAAGAGGAGGAGGAGAGGCAGAGGAGGAGGGGTGGAGGATGATGTGGAGGGGAGATGGATGAGTTGGAGGAGGAAGAGGAGGAGGAGGGGTACAGGAGGAGGAGGAAGAGGAGGAAGTGGAGGAGGAAGAGGAGGAGGTGAAAGACAATGAGGAGGAAGATGAGGAGCAGGACGTGGAGAATGAAGAGGAGGAGGAAGAGGAGGAGGAGGCAGAAGTGGTAGGGGTGGAGGCGGAAGAGGAGGAGGAGGAGGAGAAGGAAGATTTGGAGGAGGAGGAGGAGTTACCTGAGGTGGAAGAGGAGCAGGAAGAGGAGGAAGAACAATTGGAGGAAGGAGAGGAGTTGAAGAACGAGGAGGAGGAGTTGGAAGAGGAAGAGGAGCAAGAGGTGGAGAAAAGAATGCGAAGGAGGAGGACAATGAGGAGGGGGATTTAGAGGAGGAGGGGAGAGGAGCAGGGGGAAGAGAAAGAGTTGGAGGAGGTGTTGTAGGAGGAGGAAGGGGACGGTGAGGAGGATGAGTTTGAGGAGAAAGGGGACGAGGAGGAGGAGGGGTGGATGAGGAGCAGGAAGAGGAGGGGAGGGGGAGGAGGAAGACGAGGAAGTGGTGGAGGTGGATGAAGAAAATAACGAGGTGGAGGAGGAAAAGGAGGAAGCGGACGATGAGGAAGAGGAAGAGGAGGAGGAGGAAGAGAAGGAGGAGGAGAAGGTGAAGGAGGAGGACAATGAGAAGGAGGAGGAGTTAGAGGAGGTGAAGGGAGGGGAGCTGGAGGAGGAGGCGTTGGAGGAGGAAGAGGAAGAGGAGGGTGAGGAGGATGAGTTGGTGGAGTAAGAGGAGGAAGAGGAATGGAGTTGGAGGAGGAGGAAGACGATGAAGAGGAGGAGGAATAGGAGGAGGAGGAAGAGGAGAAGATGGAGGAAGAGGAAGAAAAGGAAGAGGAGGAGGTGGAGGAAGAGGTGGAGAAGGAGGATGTGGAGTAGTAGGAGGATGAAGAGGAGGAGGAGGGGTAGGAGAAGGTAGAGGAGCAAGAGGAGGAGGAGGAAGAGGAGGAGATAAAGCGGACGAGGAAGAGTTAGAGGAGTTGGAGGAGGAGTTGGTGGAGGAAGTGGAGGATGAGGAGGACAATGAGGATGATGAGGGTTTAAACGAGGAGAAGGAAGTGGTGCAGGATGAGGAGGAGGTGGTGAAGGAGGAAGATGAGGAAGATGAGGAGTTGGAGGAGGAGAGGAGGAGGAGGTGAATGAGGAGGAGGAAGAGGAGGAGGATGAGGAAGATGAGCAATTGGAGTAGAAGTTGGAGGAAGAGGAGTTGGAAGAGGGGAGGATGATGAGGAGGAGGAGGACGAGGAGGAGCAGGAGGAGGGGAGAAGGATGAGTTGGAGGAGGAAGAGGAGGCGGAAGAGGAGGAAGAAGAAGAGGAGGAGGAGGAGGAAGAGAATGAAGATGTGGAGGAGGAGTTGGAGGATGAGGAGAAGGAGTAAGGGGAGGAGGAGGAGGATGAAGAGGTGGCGGGGAAGAGGAGGAGGAGGAGGGGAGGCAGAGGAGGAGGCAGCAGAGGAGGACATGGAGGGGAGAGGGATGAGTTGGAGGATGAAGTGGAAGAGGAGGAGGAGGAGGTGGAGGAAAGACGTGGAAGAGGAGGAGGAGGAAGAGAAGGAGAGGCTAGAGGATGAGGAAGCCTAGGAGGAGGAGGATAGGAGGAGGAGGAGGAGGTGGAGAATGATGAGAAGGAGGAGGAGGAAAATGACGAGGAGGAGGAGGAGTAGGAGGAGGAGGAGGTGGAGGGGAAGAGGAGGAGGAGAGGTAGAGGAGGAGGGGAGGAGGATGATGTGGAGGGGTGAAGAATGAGTTGTAGGAGGAAGAGGAGGAGGAGGGGTACAGGAGGAGGAGGAAGAGGAGGAAGTGGAGGAGGAGGAGGAGGAGGAGGAAAGACATGGAAGAGGAGGATGAGGAGGAGGAGGAAGACAAGAAGGAGGAAGATGATGAGCAGGGCGTGGAGAATGAAGAGGAGGAGGAAGAGGAGGAGGAAGGGGAGGAGGAGGGCAGAGGTGGTGGGGTGGAGGCGGAAGAGGAGGAGGATGAGGAGGAGGAAGAGGAGGAGGGGTTGGGGAGGGAGGGGAGGAGGAGGATGAAGAGGATGAGGTGGAGGAAGAGGAGGAGGATGAAGAGGAGGAGGAGGTTTAGGAGGAAGAGAAGTGGGAGTTGGAGGAGGAGGAGAAGAAAAGGGTTGAAGTAGGAGAAATAGGAGGAGAAGAAGGAGGAGGATGGGGAGGAGGAAGAAGAGAAAGAGGAGGAGGAGGAGTTAGAGGAGGAGGAGGAGGCATTAGAGGAGGAGGAGTAAGTGGAGTTGGAAGAGGAACAGGAGAAGGCGGAGGAGGATGAGGACGTGTTAGAGGAGGGAGAGGAGGGAGAGGAAGAGGCGAAAGAAGAGGTGGAGGAGGAGAAAGAGGGGGAGGAGGAGGAGTGTTTGGAGGAGGAGGTGGAGGAGAAGGAAGAGGAGGAGAAGGAGGAGGGGGAGAAGGAGGTGGAGGAGTAGGAAGAGGAGGAGGATGAGGCGTTCGAGGAGGAGGGGTAAGTGGAGTTGGAAGAGGAACAGGAGAAGGCGGAGGAGGAAGAGGAGGTGTTGGAGGAGGAAGAGGAGGAAGAGGAGGAAGAGGAAGAGGCGGAAGACGAGGAGGAGGAGGAGAAAGAGGGGGAGGAGGAGTGTTTGGAGCAGGAGGAGGAGAAGGAGGTGGAGGAGTAGGAAGAGGAGGAGGAGAAGAAGGAGGAGGAGGAGTAGTAGGATGAGGAGGAAGTGGAGGAGGAGGAGAAGTTGGAAATGTGGCGAACGAGGAGAAGTTGGAGGAGGAAGAGGAGGAGGATTGGGAAGAGGAGAAGGAAGAGGAAGAGGAGGTGGAGGAGGAGGAGTTGGAGGTGGAAGAGGAGGAGAAAGAGAATGAAGATGTGGAGGAGGAGTAGGAGGATGAGGAAGAGGAAGAGGAGTAGGAGGATGATGAGGAGGTGGAGGGGAAGAGGAGGAGGAGAGACAGAGGAGGAGGGGAGGAGGATGATGTGGAGGGGAGAAGGATGAGTTGGAGGAGGAAAAGGAGGAGGAAGAGGAGGTGGAGCAGAAAGAGGAGGAGGCGGAGGAAGAAAATAACGAAGTGGAGGAGGAAAAGGAGGAAGCGGACGAGGAGGAAGAGGAAGAGGAGGAGGAGGAGGAGGAAAAGAAGGAGGAGGAGACGGGGAAAGAGGAGGATAATGAGAAGGAGGAGGAGTTAGAGGAGGAGGAGAGAGGGGAGCTGGAGGAGGAGGAGTTGGAGGAGGAAGAGGAAGAGGAGGGTGAAGAGGATGAGTTGAAGGAGCAAGAGAAGGAGGAAGAGGAACAGGAATTGGAGGAGGAGGAAGATGAGGAAGAGGAGGAGGAAGAGGAGGAGGAGGGGCAAGGTAAAGGAAGAGGAAGAGGAGGAGGTGGAGGAAGAGGTGGAGAAGGAGGATGTGGAGTAGTAGGAGGATGAGAGGAGGTGGAGGGGTAGGAGAAGGAAGAGGAGCCAGAGGAGGAGGAGGAAGAGGAGGAAGATAAAGTGGAGGAGGAAGAATTAGAGGAGTTGGAGGAGGAGTTGGTGGGGGAAGTGGAGGATGAGGAGGACAATGAGGAGGAGGAGGGGTTAGAGGAAGAGGAGCAGGAGGAGGATGAGTTGGAGGAGGAGGAGGAGGAGGAGGTGTTGGAGGAAGATGAGAAAAAGGAGGGGGAGGAGGTGGTGGAGGAAGATATGGAAGAGGAGGAGGAGGTGGAGGAGGAAGATGAGGAAGAGGAGGAGTTGGAGGAGATGAGGAGCAGGGCGTGAATGAGGAGGAGGAAGGGGAGGAGGGGAAGGAGGAGATAGAGGAGGAAGATGAGGAACTGGAGTAGGAGTTAAGGAGGAACAGAAGGGGAGGAGGAGGAGGAGAAGGAGGGGAAAAAGGAAGAGGAGGAGGAGGAAGATGAGGAAGAGGAGGAGGAAGATGAGAAAGAGGCGAAGGAGGAGGAAGAGGGGAGGAGGATTGACGAGGATGAGGAGGAAGAAGAGGGGAGGGTTGGAAGCTGAGGAAGAGGAGGAGGAGGAGAAGGAGGAGCAAGAATGATGTTGAAGAGGAGGGTGAGGAGAAAGAGGAGGGGAGTAGGAGGAAGACGAGGAAGTGGAGAAGGAGGAGGAAAACGAGGAAGAGGAGGAGGAAGGGTTGGAGGGAGAGAAGGAGCAGAATGAAGAGAGAAGAGGAAGGAAGTGGACAATGAGGAGGAGGAGTTAGAGGAGGAAGAGGAGGACTAGGCGCAGGAGTAGTAGGAGGAGGAAGAGTTGAAGGAGGAAGAGGGGTTGTTGGAGGAGGAGGAAGAGGAAGAGCAGGAGGTGGAGGAGGAAGATGTGGAAGATGAAGAGGAGCTTGAAGAGGAAGAGGAGGAGGAGGAGAAAGAGGAGGGGAAGAGGAGGAGGAGAACGAGGCATTGGGGGATTTGGAGGAGGAGGGGAAAGATGAGGAAGGAAGAAGTTGGATGACAAGGAGTCTGAGGAGGAGGAAAATGAGGAGGAAGAGTAGGAGTAGGAGGAAGAGGAAGGGGAGGAGGAGGAAGGGGAAGGGTAGGGGTTGGAGGATATGGAGGAGGAGGTGGAGGAGGAAGAGGAGGAGGAGAAGTAGGAGTTGGAGGAGGAGGTGGAGAAAGGGGTTGGAGTAGGAGAAATAGGAGGAGGAGAATGAGGAGGAGGAGGAAGAGAAAGAGGAGAAAGGGGATGAAGAATTAGAGGAGGAGGAGGAATTAGAGGAGTAGCAGGGTGCGGAGTTGGAAGAGGAGCAGGAAGAGGAGGAGGAAGGGAAGGTGTTGGAGGAGAAAGAGGAGGAAGAGGAAGACGTGGGGGAATAAAAGGAGGATGAGGTGGGGAGAAGGAGGAGAAAGAGGAGGAGGAAAAGGAGGAAGACAATGAAGAGGTGGAGGAGGAGAAGGAGGAAGAGAATGAGGAAGAGCAGAAGGAAGAGGAGGGGGAAGTGGAGGAGGAGGTGAAGGAGGAAGTGTGGTGAAGGAGGAGGAGTTGTACGAAGAAGAGGAGGAAAAAGAGAATGAAGAGGTGGAGGAGGATTTGGAGGATGAGGAGGAGGTACAGAAGTAGGAGGAGGATGAGGATGTGGAGGGGAAGAGGAGGAGGAGGGGAGGCAGAAGAAGCGGGGGAAGGATGAGTTGGAGGAGGAAGAGGAGGAGGAGGAAGAAGATGGGAGAATGATGAGTTGGAGAACGAAGAGGAGGAGGAGGAGGAAGGATGTGGAAGAGGGGGAGGAGGAAGAGGAGGAGGATAGGAGTAGGAGGAGAATGAAGAGAAGGAGGGATGGAGGAGGAAGAGGAGGAGGAAGAGAATGAAGAGGTGGAGGAGGAGTTGAAGGATAAGGAGGATGAGGAAAAGGAGTAGGAAGAGTGTGAGGAGGTGGAGAGGAGGAGGAACATGAGGGGAGTCGGAGGAGGAGGAGGAAGGACGTGGAAGAGAAGGAGGAGGAAGAGGAGGGATTAGGGGAGGACGAAGATGAGGATGAGGAAGTGGAGGAGGAGGAAGAGGAGGAGAGGTGGGGAGGAAGTGGAGGAGTATGAGGAGGAGGAGGAAGAGGAGGAGGCAGAGGAAGAGGAAGAGGTGGAAGAGCAGTTGGCAGAGGAAGAAAAGGAGGAGGAGGTGGTGGGGAGAAGGAAGAGGAGAAGGAGGAGGAGGAAGATAAGGAAGAGAAGGAGAAGGAAGAGAAGGAGGAGGAGGAATAGGAGGAGGGGTGGGGAGGAAGAGGAGGAGTATGAGGAGGGGGACGAGGACGAGGAAGAGGAGGAGGAAGAGGAGGAAGAGAAGGATGAAGAGAAGGATGAAGAAGATGGGGAAGAGGAGGAGGTAGAGGAAGAGGAGGAGGTGGGGAGAAAGAGGAGGAGGAGGAGAAGGAGGAAGAGGAGAAGTATTAGGAGGAGGAGGAAGAGAATGAAGAGGTGGAGGAAGATCTGGAGGGGAAGAGGAGGAGGAGTAGGAGGAGGTGGATGAGGAGGAAGTGGAGGAAGAAGAGGAGGAGAAGACGAGGAGGAGGATGAGTTGGAGGAGGGGAGGAGGAAGAAGAGTAGGAGGTGGAGGAAGAGGAGGAGGAGCAAGATGAGGAAGTGGAGGAGGAGGCACAAGAGGAGGAGGTGTACGAAGAGGAGGAGGCAGAAGAGTTTGTGGAGGAAGAGAAAGAGGAGGAGGAAGAGAGAAGGGGAAGGAGGAGGACAACAAGGAGGAGGAGGAATAGGAACAGGAGGAGGAAGAGTTGAAGGAGGCGGAGGAGGTGTTGGAGGAGAAGAGGAGGGTGAGGTGGATGAGTTGGAGGAGGAAAACGTGGACGAGGGGGGACAAGAGGAGGAGCAGGAGGTGGAGGATGAAAATGAGGATGATGAGGAGGAGTTGAAGGAGGAAGAGGAGGAGGAGGAGAATGAGGAGGAGGAAGAGGAGGAGAAGACGGAGGCAGAGGGAGAGTTGGAGGAGGAGGAGGAAGTTGAGGAAGGGGAGAAGTTGAAGGACGAGTAGTTGGAGGAGGAGGAGGAGGATGAGGAGGAAGAGAAGTAGGAGTTGGAGGAGAAGGAGGAGAAAGGCGTTGGAGTAGAAGAAATAGGAGTAGGAAAAGGAGGAGGATGAGGAGGAGGAAGAAGAGAAAGAGGAGGAGGAGGAGTTAAGGAGGATGAGTAGTTGGAGGAGGAGGAGGATGCGGAGTTGGAAGAGGAGAAGGAGGAGGAGGGGAAAGAGTAGGAGGAGGAGTGTTTGGAGGAGGAGGTGGAGGAGAAGGAAGTGGAGGAGGAGGAAGAGGGGGAGAGGTGGGGAGGAAGAGGAGGAGGCAGAGGAAGATGAAGAGGTGGAAGAGGAGTTGGCAGAGGAAGAAAAGGAGGAGGAGATGGTGGGGAGAAAGACGAGGAGAAGGAAGAGGAGGAGGAGGAGAGAAGGAGGAGGAGGAATCGGAGGAGGGTGGGGAGGAAGAGGAGGAGTATGAGGAGGAGGATGAGGACGAGGAAGAGGAGGAGGAAGAGGAGGATGAAGAGGAGGAGGTGGGGAAAAAGAGGAGGAGGAGAAGGAGGAAGAGGAGAAGTATTAAGAGGAGGAGGAAGAGAATGAAGAGGTGGAGGAAGATCTGGAGGGGAAGAGGAGGAGGAGGAGTAGGAGGAGGTGGATGAGCAGGAAGAGGAAAAGGAGGAGGAGAAGGAAGTGGAGGAGGAAGAGGTGGAGTAGTAGGAGAAGACGAGGAGGAGGATGAGTTGGAGGAGGGGAGGAGGAAGAGTAGGAGGAGGAGGAAGAGTAGGAGGTGGAGGAAGAGGAGGAGGAGGAAGATGAGGAAGAGGAGGAGGCGCAAGAGGAGGAGTTGGACGAAGTGGAGGAGGCAGAAGAGTTTGTGGAGGAAGAGAAAGAGGAGGAGGAAGAGAGAAGGGGAAGGAGGAGGACAACGAGGAGGAGGAGGAATAGGAACAGGAGGACGAGGATGAAGAGTTGAAGGAGGCGGAGGAGGTGTTGGAGGAGAAGAGGAGGGTGAGGTGGATGAGTTGGAGGAGGAAAACATGGACGAGGAGGGAGAAGAGGAGGAGTAGGAGGTGGAGGAGGAAAATGAGGATGATGAGGCGGAGTAGGAGGAGAAAGAGGAGGAGGAGGAAGAGGAGGAGAAGACGGAGGCAGAGGGAGAGTTGGAGGAAGAGAAGGAAGTTGAGGAAGGGGAGAAGTTGAAGGACGAGTAGTTGGAGGAGGAGGAGGAGGAGGAGGATGAGGAGGAAGAGAAGTAGGAGTTGGAGGAGAAGGAGGAGAAAGGGGTTGGAGTAGGAGAAATAGGAGTAGGAAAAGGAGGAGAATGAGGAGGAGGAAGAAGATAAAGAGGAGGAGGAGGAGGAGGAGGAGGAGTTAAGGAGGAGGAGGATGAGTAGTTAGTGGAGGAGGAGGATCCAGAGTTGAAAGAGGAGAAGGAGGAGGAGGAGAAAGAGTAGGAGGAGGAGTGTTTGGAGGAGGAGGTGGAGGAGAAGGAAGAGAACAAAGAGGAGGAGGAGGAGGAGGAGGAGGAGGAAGAGGAGGAGAAAGTGGAGGAGGAGGAGAAGGAGGAAGTGTGGCGGAAGAGGAGGAGAATTGGGAAGAGGAGGAGGAAGAGGGAGTGGAGGAGGAGTTGTAGGCGGAAGAGGAGGTGGAGGAGGGAAGGCAGAGGATGAGTGGGAGAATGATGAGTTGGAGGAGGAAATGGAGGAGGATAGGAGGAGGAGGTGGAGGAGAATGAAGAGAAGGAGGAGGACGATGAGGAGGAGGAAAAGGAGCATGGGTGGAGGAGGAAGAGAATGAGGAGGTGGAGGAGGAGTTGGAGGATGAGGAGGAGGAAGAGGAGTAGGAGGAGGATGAGGGGGTGGAGGGGAAGAGGAGGAGGAGGAGGAGAGGCAGAGGAGGATGGGAGGAGGATGATGTGGAGGGGAGAAGGATGAGTTGGAGCAGGAGGGGAAGGACATGGAAAAGAAGGAGGTGTTAGAGGAGGAAGATGAGGAGCAGGAGGAGGAGAATGAAGAGGAGGAGGAGGAGTTGGAGGATGCGGAGGAGGAAGAAGGGGAGTAGGAGGAGGATGAGGAGGTGGTGGGGAAGAGGAGGAGGAGGAGGGGAGGCAGAGGAGGAGGGGAAGGAGGACCTGGAGGGGAGAAGGATGAGTAGGAGGAGGAAGAGGAGGAGGAGAAGGAGCAGGAGTAGGTGGAGGAAAGACATTGAAGAGGAGGAGGAGGAAGAGAAGGAGGAGGAAGAGGAGCATGGGTGGAGGAGGAAGAGGAGGTGGATGGGAATGAAGAGGTGGAGGAGGAGTTGGAAGATGAGGAGGAGGAAGAGGAGTAGGAGGAGAATGAGGAGGTGGAGGGGAAAAAGAGGAGGATGAAGAGGAGGAAGTGGAGGAGGAGGAGGAGGAAGGACATGGAAGTGGAGGAGGAGGTGTTAGAAGAGGAGGAAGACAAGGAGGAGGAAGATGAGGAGCAGGGGGAGGAGAATGAAGAGGAGGAAGAGGAAGAGGAGGAGGAGGCAGAGGTGGTGGAGGAGGAAGAGGAGGAGGATGAGGAGGAGGGGGAGAAGAGGAGGAGGGGTTGGGAGAAAAAGGAGAAGTATGATGATTTGGAGGAGGAAGACAAGGAGGAGGAGGAAGAGGAGGAGGATGAGGAGGAGGAGTTGGGGAGGAAGATGAGGAGGAGGAGGAGGAGGAGGAAGACGAGGAAGAGGATGAGGCGGAGGAAGGGGAGGAGGAGGTGGTGGAAGAAGAGGAGGAGGATGAAGAGGAGGAGAAGGATTAGGAGGAAGAGAAGTAGGAGTTGGAGGAGGAGGAGGAGAAATGGGTTGCAGGTGGAGAAATAGTAGGAGGAGAAGGAGGAGGATGGGGAGGAGGAAGAAGAGAAAGAGGAGGAGGAGGAGTTAGAGGAGGAGGAAGATGAGGAGTTAGAGGAGGAGGAGTATGCGGAGTTGTAAGAGGAACAGGAGGAGAAGGTGTTTGAGGAGGAAGAGAAGGAAGTTGAAGAGGTGGAGGAAGAGGAGGAGGAGGTAGGGAGAAGGAGGAGAAAGAGGAGTAGGAGAAGGAGTGTTTGGAGGAGGAGGTGGATGAGTAGGAAGAGGAGGAAGAGGAGGAGGAGGAGAAGGAGATGGATGAGTAGGAAAAGGAGGAGGAGGAGTAGTAGGAGGAGGAAGTGGAGGAGGACGAGAAGGAGGAAGTGAGGTGAAGGAGGAGATGTTGGAGGAGGAAGAGGAGGAGGATTTGGAAGAGGAGGAGTAGAAAGAGGAATTGGAGGTGGAAGAGGAGGAGAAAGAGAATGAAGATGTAGAGCAGGAGTTGGAGTGTGAGGAGGAGGAGGAGGAAGAAGATGAGAGGAAGAGGAAGGGGTGGAGAAGGAAGTCGAGGAGGAAGAGAATGAGGAGGAAGAGGAGGAGGGGTGGGGAGGAAGAGGAGGAATATGAGGTGGAGGAGGAAGAGGAGGAGGAGGAGGAATAGGAGGATGAGGAGGAGGAAGGTCAAGGAAGAGAAGGTAGAGGAAGAGGAGGAAGAGGATGAGGAGGTGTTGGAGGAAGAGGAGAAGTATGATGATGATGTGGAGAATGACAAGGGATAGGAGGAGGAGGGTGAAGAGGAGGAGGAGGAGGCTGAGGGGTTGAGGAGGAAGAGGAGGAGTATGAGGAGGAGAAGGAGGTGGAGGAAGGCGAGGAAGAGGTGGTGGTGGAAGAAGAGGAGGAGGAAAAAGAGCAGGAGGAGGAGGATGAGGAGGAAGACAAGTAGGAGTTGGAGGAGGAGGAGGAGAACGGTGTTGGAGTAGGAGAAATAGGAGGATGAGAAGGAGAAGGATGGGGAGGAGGAAGAAGAGAAAGAGTAGGAGGAGGAGTATGCGGAGTTGGAAGAAGAACAGGAGGAGGAGGAGGAACAGGAGGTGTTGGAGGAGGAAGAGGAGGGAGAGGAAGAGACAGAGGAATAGGAGGAGGAGGTGGAGGAAGGAGGAAAAAGAGGAGGAGAATGAATGTTTGGAGGAGAAGGTGGAGGAAGAGGAAGAGGAGGAGGAGGAGAAGGAGGTGGAGGAGTAGGAAGTGGAGGAGGAGGAGAAGGAGGAGGAGAAGGCGTTGGAGGAGGAGGAAGTGGAGGAGGAGGAGACGAAGGAAGTGTGGCGAAGGAGAAGAAGTTGGAGGTGGAAGAGGAGGAGGATTGGGAAGAGGAGGAGGAAGAGGAAGAGGAGGTGGAGGAGGAGGAGTTGGAGGTGGAAGAGGAGGAGAAAGAGAATGAAGATGTGGAGGAGGAGTTGGAGGATGAGGAGAAGGAGGTGTAGGAGGAGGGTTAGGAGGTGGAGGGGAAGTGGAGTGGAGGAGCGGATGTAGTGGAGGAGGGGGAGAATAATGAGTTGTAGGAGGAGGAGAAAGAGGATGAGGAGGAAGGGGAGGAGGGGTGGAGGAGGAAGAGGAGGAGAAAGAGAATGAAGAGGTGGTGGAGGAGTCGGAGGATGAGTAGGAGGAAGAGGAGTTGGAGGAGGATGAGGAGGTGGAGGGGAAGAGGAGGAGGAGGGGGAGCACAGGAGGAGGAGAGGAGGATGACGTGGAGGGGAGAAGGATGAGTTGGAGGAGGAAGTGGATGAAGAGGGGAAGGAGGAGGAGGAGGCAGGACGTGGAAGAGAAGGGTGAGTTGCAGAAGGAAGAGAAGGAGTACGAGGAGGAGGTGGAAGAGGAGAAGGAGGAGGAAGTGGAGAAGGAGGTAGAGGAGGAGGAGGAGGAGGAAGAGGATGAGGAAGAAGAGAAGGAGGAGAAAGAAGTGGATGAGGAAGAGGAGGAGGAGGATGAAGAGGAGGAGGAGGAAGAGGAGGAGGGGTGGGGAGGAAGTTTTGGAGTATGAGGAGCAGGAGGAGGAGGGAGATGAGGAAGAGGAGGAGGAGGAGGAGTAAGGGTAGGAGGAAGAGGAGGAGGAGAAGGAAGAGGGTGAGGAGGAATAAGAGGAGGAGGAGGAGGAAGATGAGGGAGAGGAGGAGGCAGAGGAAGAAGAGGAGGAGGAGGTGGGGAGAAAGAGGAGGAGGAGTAGAAGGAATAGTAGGAGGAGGAGGAAGAGAATGAAGAGGTGGAGGAAGAGCAGGAGGGGAACAGGAGGAGGAGGAGGATCAGTTGGAGGAGGAAGAGAAGGAGTAAGAGGAGGAGTTGGAAGAGGAGGAGAAGGAAGAGCAGGAGGAGGAGGAGGAAGAAGAGGATGAGAGGAGGAGGAAGAGGGGGAGGAGAAGGAAGTGGAGGAGAAGGAAGAGGAGCAGGAGGATGAAGAGGAGGAGGAAGAAGAGGAGGAGGAGGAAGAGGAGGCGGAACGTCGTGGAAAAGAAGGAGGGGGAAGAGGACAAAGAGGCAGAGGAGGAGTTGGAGGAAGGGGAGGAGGAAGGTCAAGGAAGAGAAGGAGTTGGAAGAGGAGGAAGAGGCAGAGGGGAAGTTGGAGGAAGTGGAGGAGGAGGAGGAAGTGGATGAGGAGGAAGGGGAAGAGGAGGAGGAGAACGAAGTGGAGGATGAAGAGGAGGAAGGGAAGAAGGAGAAGACAAGGAGGAGGATGAGTTGGAGGAGAGAGAGGAGGAAAAGGAGGGAAAGAGCAGGAGGAAGTGTGGTGAAGGAGGAGGAGGAAGAAAAGGAGGAGGAGGTGTAGGAGGAGAAGGGGAGGAGGAAGCAGAAGGGAGGAGCAGGGGATGTGAGGCAAAGGAGGGGTGGAAGAGGAGGAGGAGGAAGAGGAGGAGGAGGAGGAGCAGGAGGAGAAGGAGAAGGAGGAGGAGGAGTTGGAGGTGTATGAGGAACAGGAGTAGGAGGAGGATCAGGAGGAGAAGGAGGAAGAGGAAGTGGAACAGGAGGAGGAAGAGGAGGAGGAAGAGGAGGAGCAGAAGGAGGAGGAGGACAAGGAGTAGGAGTAGCAGGAGGATGAGGGGTAGGGGAGGAGGAAGAGGAGGAGGGGAAGAGGAGGAGGTGTTTGAGGAGAAGGAGATGTTGTAGGAGGAGGAGAAGGAGGAGGAGGGGAGGAAGTTGAAGAGGATGAGGAGGAGGAAGTAAAGGAGGAGGGGAGAAGGAGGAGAAGGAGGTGGAGTTGGAAGAGGATGAGGAGGTGTAAGAGGAGGAGGTGTAAGACGAGGAGGAGGAGGAGAAGGTGGAGGAGTTGGAGGAGGATGAGGAGGAGGAAGAGAATGAAGAGGTGGTGGAGGAAGGGAATGATGAGGTGGAGGAGGAATTGGAGGGTGAGGAGGTGGGGAAGAGGAGTAGGAGGAGGATGAGGAGGGGAAAAGGAGGAGGAGAGGAGGCAGAGGAGGAGTAGTGGAGGAGGGGAGGAGGAGTGGAGGCAGAGGAGGAGGAGGAAGAGGTGGAGGGGAGACAGAGCAGGAGGAGGAGGAGGAGGTGGAGGGGAGGTGGAGGAGGAGAAGAAGGAGGGGCGAAGGAGGATGAGGTCGAGGAAATGGAGGAGGGGAAGCGGAGGAGGTGGAAGAGGAGGAATGGGAGGAGGGGAGGGGAGGAGGTAGAGGAGTGGAGGAGGGGGATGAGGTGGAGGAGGAGGAGTGGAGCAGGTGGAGGAGGGGATGAGTTGGAGGGAAGGAGTTGGAGAAGGAGGGAGGGGAGGAGGAGGAAGATGATGAGAGGAGATGGGGAGGGGAGATGGTGGAAGAGGAGGAGGGGAGGAGGGAAGGCGGAGTGGAGGCAGAGGAGGAGGAGGAAGAGGTGGAGGGGAGATGGAGCAGGAGGAGGAGGAGGTGGAGCGGAGACGGAGGAGGAGAAAAAGGAGGGGCGGAGGAGGACGAGGTCGAGGAAAAGGAGGAGGGGAGGCGGAGGAGGTGGAAGAGGAGGAATGGGAGGAGGGGAGGGGAGGAGGTAGAGGAGTGGAGGAGGGGGATGAGGTGGAGGAGGAGGAGTGGAGCAGGTGGAGGAGGGGAGGAGTTGGAGGGGAGGAGTTGGAGAAGGAGGGAGGGGAGGAGGAGGAAGATGATGAGAGGAGATGGGGAGGGGAGATGGTGGAAGAGGAGGAGGGGAGGAGGGAAGGCGGACTGGAGGCAGAGGAGGAGGAGGAAGAGGTGGAGGGGAGATGGAGCAGGAGGAGGAGGAGGTGGAGCGGAGACGGAGGAGGAGAAAAAGGAGGGGCGGAGGAGGACGAGGTCGAGGAAAAGGAGGAGGGGAGGCGGAGGAGGTGGAAGAGGAGGAACGGGAGGAGGGGAGGGGTAGGAGGTAGAGGAGTGGAGGAAGGGGAGGAGGGGAGGAGTGGGAGGGGAGGAGTTGGAGAATGAGGGAGGGGAGGAGGAGGAAGATGATGAGAGGAGGAGGGGAGGGGAGTTGGTGAAAGAGGAGGAGGGGAGGGGGAAGAGGTGGAAGAGGTCGAAGAGGAGGGGGAGGAGATGCTGGAGTGGAGGAAGGGGAGGGGAAGAGGTGGAGGAGGAGGGAAGCGGAGGAGGAGGAAGAGGAGGAGGGTGAGGGGAGGAGTTGGAGGTGGGGAGGAAGGGAGGTGGAGGAGGTGCTGGAGTGGAGGAAGGGGTGGGGAGGAGGAGGAGGGTGAGGGGGAGGAGTTGGAGGTGGGGAGGAGGGGGAGGTGGAGGATGAGGAGGAGGAGAGGGAGTAAAAGCTTCACAGGCCATTTCTACCTGGCCTTGAGGTGCCCTTGAGGCTTCGGCGGACGCTCCAGGCTTCCGCCCTCTGGGTTTTGGAGGCCGCAGAGGGCCCAGGCCAAAGACTGCCCCTGCCCGCGCCCGAGCATGGGCAGACTCGGCCACTGGGAGAGGAGGCAGCATTGCGGGTACTGGGTGAGGTTTGAGCGGGGCAGGGTTGGAGCAGGAGGTGTAGACGGCCACGATCATGGCCTGCACGGGCTCATTTGCGAGCCATGGTTGACTGTACCTCCATCATTCCCCCCTTTTCAAGAACAGGCCTCCTCCCCCCCCCACCCCGGGGTTCAGCTTCTGTGTCCAGTCTCCATCCTCAGGTTTCTCACCGTTCAGTCCTTCTACAATTCTCTGGCCTTTGGAAGAATGAGGTGCAACGCTTAAGATTCTGAGGGGGCTTGACAGGGGAGACGCTGAGAGGCTTGTTTCCCCCTGGCTGGAGAGTCTGGAACGAGGGGGCATAGTCTCAGGATAAGGGGTCGGTCATCCTAGACTGAGATGAGGAGGAATTTCTTCACTCAGAGGGTTGTAATCTTTGGAATTCTCTACCCCAGAGGGCTGTGGATGCTCATTGAGTATATTCAAGGCTGAGATCAATGGATATTTGGGCTCGAAGGGGGGAACCAGTAGATGTAGTATATTTGGATTTTCAAAAGGCATTCGATAAGGTGCCACACAAGAGGTTATTACACAAGATAAGGGCTCATGAGGTTGGGGGTAACATATTAGCATGGATAGAGGATTGGTTAACGGACAGAAAACAGAGAGTAGGGATAAACGGGTCATTCTCAGGTTGGCAGGCTGTAACTAGTGGGGTACCACAAGGATCAGTGCTCGGGCCTCAGCTATTTACAATCTATATTAATGACTTAGATGAAGGGACCGAGTGTAATGTATCCAGGTTCGCTGACGATACAAAGCCAGGTGGGAGAGTAAGCTGTGAGGAGGACACAGAGAGTCTGCAAAGGGATATGGACAGGTTAAGTGAGTGGGCAAGAAGGTGGCAGATGGAGTATAATGTGGGGAAATGTGAGGTTATTCACTTTGGTAGGAACTATTAAATGTTGGTGTTGAGAGGGATTTGGGTGTCCTGGTACAAGAAACACAGAAAATGAGCATGCAGGTACAGCAAGCAATCAGGGAGGTAAATGGTATGTTGGCCTTTATTGCAAGGGGTTGGAGTACAAGAGTCAGGAAGCCTTATTACAATTGTACAGGGCTTTGGTGAGACCTCACCTGGAGTACTGTGTACAGTTTTGGTCTCCTTATCTAAGGAAGGATAGACTCGCCTTAGAGGCGGTGCAACGAAGGTTCACGAGATTGATTCCTGGGATGAGAGGGTTGTCCTATGAGGAGAGGTTGAGTAGAATGGGCCGAGACTCTCTGGAGTTCAGAAGAATGAGAGGTGATCTCATTGAAACATTGAAGATTCTGAGAGGGCTTGACAGGGGAGATGCTGAGAGGTTGTCTCCCCTGGCTGGAGAGTCTAGAACGAGGGGGCATAGTCTCAGGATAAGGGGTCGGCCATTCTAGACTGAGATGAGGAGGAATTTCTTCACTCAGAGGGTTGTGAATCTTTGGAATTCTCTACCCCAGAGGGCTGTGGATGCTGAGTCTTTGAGGCTGAGATGGTTAGATTTTTGGCCTCTAAGGGGGGAATCGAGGGATATGGGGATCGGGCGGGAAAGCAGAGTTGAGGTCGGAGATCAGCCGTGATCTCGTTGAATGGCGGAGCAGGCTCGAGGGGCCGAATGGCCTACTCCCGCTCCTATTTCTTAGGTTCTTAATGAAGCTGTTCAAATTCTGTCACCGGGCATCTGCCAGTTCCCAGTCTCTCCACCTCCGACCGAGAGGGGCGCAGATGTGCCAGTTAGCCTCCTCCTCTGCACCTGTGAGCTGGACTATTTGTTGTGGACCCCCCCACCCCCACCCCGTCTCCCTCCGGTCCTCGCCCTCTCCCTTGCGTTTTGCGCCGTCTTCTCCTACAAGGGGCGAAAGAACGGACCTGGGAAGGTGTCCTATTCTCCCGATGAATGGAGTGCGTCAAGTGGGCCTGATGATCAGACAGCCCACCACATTGCACGACGATTGGGGTGAGTGGCAGAGGTGGACGGGGAGGTGAGGGAGTGCGTGGAACGTGAGGGGGGGCGGGTGCTGGTGAAACGGAAGTGTGTTGGAGGAGTGTGACGCAGCAGGCCTGGCAAGGCAGAGTGAGCGAGGGGGATGTTGTACACCACAGGATGTGGGTGAGAAAGCAAGCATACACACTTCCCCTCGAAACATAGGAGCAGGAGTAGGCCATTCAGCCCCTCGAGCCTGCTCCGCCATTTGATAAGATCATGGCTGATCTGTGATCTAACTCCATATACCTGCCTTTGGCCCATATCCCTTAATACCTTTGGTTGCCAAAAAGCTATCTATCTCAGATTTCAATTTAGCAATTGAGCTTGTATCAATTGCCGTTTGCGGAAGAGAGTTCCAAACTTCTACCACCCTTTGTGTGTAGAAATGTTTTCTAATCTCGCTCCTGAAAGGTCTGGCTCTAATTTTTAGACTGTGCCCCCTACTCCTAGAATCCCCAACCAGCGGAAATAGTTTCTCTCTCTCCACCCTATCCGTTCCACTTAATATCTTATAAACTTCGATCAGATCACCCCTTAACCTTCGAAACTCCAGAGAATACAACCCCAATTTGTGTAATCTCTCCTCGTAACTTAACCCTTGAAGTCCGGGTATCATTCTAGTAAACCTACGCTGCACTCCCTCCAAGGCCAATATGTCCTTCCGAAGGTGCGGTGCCCAGAACTGCTCACAGTACTCCAGGTGCGGTCTAACCAGGGTTTTGTATAGCTGCAGCATAACTTCTGCCCCCTTGTACTCTAGTCCTCTAGATATAAAGGCCAGCGTTTCATTAGCCTTATTGATTATTTTCTGCACCTGTTCAATGATCTATGTGCCTGTGCCCCTCGATCCCTTTGGACATCCACTGTTTTTAACTTTTGACCATTTAGAAAGTACCCTGTTCTATTCTTTTTGATCCAAAGTGGATGACCTCGCATTTGTCTACATTGAATTCCATTTGCCACAGTTTTGCCCATTCACCTAATCTATCAATATCGCTTTGTAATTTTATGTTTTCATCGACACTGCTGACAATGCCACCGACCTAGTTAGGTCATTGAACCAAGACCGGGGGCACAATATTCCTGCTGCTTACCTCCTTGGCCTCCTCCAAACAAGCCTTCTTGGTGAAAGCAGCAGGTGACTCCTTCCCATTTCTGGGGAAAATCATTTTAGTCCTGCTCCTGACTGTGCCCTGCATTAAGCGAAGATATTTTAAAAATTTATGATAGAAAGTGGGGGGAGATAACTGATAAGCAAATCAAACTTGGAGAGGATAAAGCCCCTCTCCGGATGGATTACCTCCGTGAACATTAAAAGATCAAGTTATAGTCCAACAATTTTATTTGAAAATCACAAGCTTTCAGAGGCTTCCTCCTTCCTCAGGTGAATGTTGTGGAAATGAAATCCTCGAACCTTTCGCATTTATAAATCACAGAACAATACCTGGTGATTACAGATAGTCTTTCCAACTGCCCGTTGCCAAGGCAATCAAAGTGTTCAGACAGAGAGGTGTTACCTACAGGGCCACCGAATATACAAACAACCAAAAAAACCACAGAGAGAGAGAGGCAGTACTTCCCTGGAGCGGAGAAACTACGCCATGTTCTCTGCAGCCTTCAACATGTCATCGATGACGACGAACACCTCGCTATGGCCATCCCCACATCTCCACTACTCGCCTTTAAACAGCCACCCAACATCAAACAGACCATTGTTCACAGCAAATTACCCAGCTTTCAGGAGAACAGTGTCCACGACACCACACAACCCTGCCACGGTAACCTCTGCAAGACATGCCAGATCATCGACACAGATACCACCATCACACGAGAGGACACCACCCACCAGGTGCATGGTTCATACTCCTGTGACTCGGCCAACGTTGTCTACCTCATACGTTGCAGGAAAGGATGCCCCAGAGCATGGCACATTGGCGAGACCATGCAGACGCTGCGACAACGGATGAATGGACACCGCGCAACAATCGCCAAACAGGAGGGTTCCCTCCCAGTCGGGGAACACTTCAGCAGTCAAGGACATTCAGCCACCGATCTTCGGGTAAGCGTTCTCCAAGGCGGCCTTCGAGACACACGACAACGCAAAATCGTCGAGCAGAAATTGATAGCCAAGTTCCGCACCCATGAGGACGGCCTCAACCGGGATCTTGGGTTCATGTCACGCGACACGTAACCCCACCAGCAAACAAAAGTTATCTGTTTTTAATATAACGGGTCATTTGCTGTCTTTCTCTTCCTTCTGGATGTTTCTATGTTTCTGCCTCTCTCTCTCTCTCTCTGTTTTTTTTTTTGGTTGTGTGTATATTCGGTGGCCCTGTCGGTAACACCTCTCTGTCTGAACACTTTGATTGCCTTGGCAACGGGCAGTTGGAAAGACTGTCTGTAATCACCAGGTATTGTTCTGTGATTTATGAATGCGAAAGGTTCTAGGATTTCATTTTCACATTCACCTGAGGAAGGAGGAAGTCTCCGAAAGCTTGTGATTTTCAAATAAAATTGTTGGACTGTAACTTGGTGTTGTAAAATTGTTTACAATTGTCAACCCCAGTCCATCACCGGCATCTCCACAACATTAAAAGAAGTTGGGGAGGAGATAGCAGAGGCACTATTTCATATCGATAAAAAATTCATTCGGAAAGGAGATGGAGCCAGAGGACAGGCCAACAGCTAATGCGTTTCCTAGATTTAAAAAGGGAGATGGAACAAGTCCAGGGAACTATAGACCAGTTAGCTTAACGTCAGTGGCAGGAAAGGTGGCAAATCGTGTTTAACTAACCTGATTGAGTTTTTTGAGGCGGTAACAGAGAGGGTCGATGAGGGCAGCGTAGTTGATGCAGTATATATGGGCTTCCAAAAGACGTTTGATAAAGTGCCACATAATAGGCTTTTTGGCAAAATTAAAGCCCATGGGATTAAAGGGACAGTGGCAGTGTGGATACAAAACTGGCTAAGGGACAGAAAGCAGAGAGTAGTGGTGAACGGTTGTTTTTCAGACTGGAGGGAAGTACACAGTGCTGTCCCCCAGGGGTCAGTATTAGGACTGCTGCTCTTTTTGATATATTAATGACTGGACTTGGGAATAGAGGGTAGAATTTCAAAGTTTGCAGACAACACGAAACTCGGGGATGTAGTAAACAGTGAGGAGGATAGTAACAGAGTTCAGGAGGACACAGACAGACTGGTGAAACGGGCAGACACATGGCAGATTAAATTTAACACAGAGAAGTGTGAAGTGATACATTTTGGTAGGAAGAATGAGGAGAGGCAATATAAACTAAATGGGACAATTTTAAAGGGGGTGCAGGAACAGAGAGACCTGGGGGTGTGTGTACACAAATCTTTGAAGGTGGCAGGACAGGTTTAGAAGGCTGTTAAAAAAGCATACAGAGATCCTGGGCTTTATTAATAGAGGCACAGAGTACAAAAGCAATGATGTTATAATGAACCTTTACAAAACACTGGTTAGGACCCAGGCTGGAGTATTGTGTCCAATTCTGGGCACCGCTCTTTAGGAAGGATGTGAAGACCCTTGGAGAGGGTGCAGAGGAGATTTACTCGAATGGTTCCAGGGATGAGGGACTTCAGTTAATGCGGAGAGATTGGAGAAGCTGGGATTGTTCTCCTTAGAGCAGAGAAGGTTAAGGGGAGATTTAATAGAGGGGTTCATAATCATGAGGGGTTTTGATAGAGTAGACGGGGAGGAACTGTTTCCAGTGGGAGAAGGGTCAGTAACCAGAGGGCACAGATTTAAGATAATTGGTGAAAGAACCAGAGGGGGAGATGAGATTATTTTACGCAGCGAGTTGTTCTGATCTGGAACTCACTGCCTGAAAGGGCGGTGGAAGCAGATTCAATAATAACTTTCAAAAGGGAATTGGATAAATACTCGAAGGGAATAAATTCACAGGGATACGGGGAAAGAGCAGGGGGAGAGGGATTAATTGGACCGCTCTTTCAAAGAGCCAGCACAGGCCCGATGGGCCGAACGGTGAACCGGCCTTGCTGATCCTGAATCCATGTTCACTAATTCTCACCGTCTCCTTCCAAAATATCCGAGTATCTCTTTGCGTTGGCCCTTTAAATAGTCCAGTTGAAGAGGTGTCACCCAGGTGTGCATCACTCCTGCTGTCGCAGCCTGGAGACGCCCAAATCAGCAATGTTACAATCGGGCATTCTGACCCGCTAAATTATCCTGTGGGTTTCGGCACGTAATTCCACACTCCCCCGCCCTGCGCTCCTTTCCCCCCACCCCACCGCCCTGCGCTCTCTCTCTCTGCATGTGTGTTAATATCAGGACCGTCGAGACAGAGAGACAGAGACAGAGGGTGAGAGAGAGAGAGACAGAAAGACAGAGAGAGAGTGAGAGAGAGAGAGACAGACAGACAGACAGAGAGAGAGTGAGAGAGAGAGACAGAAAGACAGAGAGAGAGTGAGAGAGAGAGAGACAGACAGACAGAGAGTGAGAGAGAGAGAGACAGACAGACAGACAGACAGAGAGAGAGTGAGAGAGAGACAGACAGACAGACAGAGAGAGAGAGACAGAGAGAGAGTGAGAGAGAGAGACAGAAAGACAGAGAGAGAGAGACAGAGAGAGTGTGAGAGAGAGAGACAGAAAGACAGTGTGAGAGAGAGAAAGATAGACAGAAAGACAGAGAGAGAGAGAGAGAGAGAGACAGAGAGATAGAGAGATTGTGAGAGAGAGACAGAAAGACAGAGAGAGAGACAGACAGAGAGTAAGAGAGAGAGAGAGGGAGTGAGAGAGAGAGAGACAGAGAGAGAGTGAGCGAGAGAGACAGAAAGACAGTGAGAGTGAGAGAGAGGCAGAAAGACAGAGAGAGAGTGAGAGAGAGAAAGAGAGACAGAAAGACAGAGAGAGCGTGAGAGAGAGAGACAGAGACAGAGAGAGTGAGAGAGAGAGAGAGACAGACAGACAGAAAGACAGAGAGAGTGAGAGAGAGAGAGTGAGAGAGAGAGAGACAGAAAGACAGAGAGAGAGTGAGTGAGAGAGAGACAGAGAGACAGAGAGAGAGATAGAGACAGAAAGACAGAGAGTGAGAGAGAGAGACAGAGAGAGTGAGAGAGACAGAAAGACAGAGAGAGAGCGAGAGAGAGAGAAAAATACAGCAAAAGAGTGAGAGAGAGAAAGACAGAGAGTGAGAGAGAGAGAGAAAGACAGAGAGAGAGTGAGAGAGAGAGACAGAGACAGAGAGAGAGAGACAGAAAGACAGTGAGTGAGTGAGAGAGAGAGACAGAAAGACAGAGAGAGTGAGAGAGACAGAAAGACAGAGAGTGTGAGAGAGAGAAAGACAGCAAAAGAGTGAGAGAGAGAAAGACAGAGAGACAGAAAGACAGAGAGAGAGTGAGAGAAAGAAAAAGGCAGCAAAAGAGTGAGAGAGAGAGAGAGAAAGACAGAGAGAGTGTGAGAGAGAGAGAGAGACAGAAAGACAGAGAGAGTGAGAGAGACAGACAGAAAGACAGAGAGTGAGAGGGAGAGACTCAGAGAGACGAGAGAGAGAGAGATAAAGAAAGACAGAGAGAGAGTGAGAGAGAGAAACAGAGAGAGACAGAGAGGGAGAGAGAAAGAGAGACAAAGAGAGTCAGAGAGCGAGACAGAGAGAGACAGAGAGAAGCAGAGAGAGAGAGACAGAGAGAGAGACAGAGACAGAGAGAGAGAGACAGTGAGAGAGAGGGAGAGATACAAAGATTGAGACAGAGAGAGACTGAGAGACAGAGGGAAAGAATCAGAGAGAGAGAGAGACAGAGAGAGAGACACAGAGAGGGACAGAGAGAGAGAGTCAGAGGGAGGGACAGAGTGAGAGAGACAGAGAGAGAGACAGAGTCAGAGAGAGAGAGAGAGAGGCAGAGACAGAGAGAGAGAGACAGAGGAGAGACAGAGAGAGGGAGAGAGAGAGAGCTACAGAGGGAGAGAGAGACAGGCAGACAGACAGAGAGAGAGAGACAGAGAGAGAGAGTCAGAGAGAGAGAGACAGACACAGAGAGAGAGAGAGACAGAGAGACAGACAGAGAAAGAGAGAGATAGAGAGAGAGAGAGAGAGCGATAGAGAGAGAGAGAGAGCGACAGAGAGACAGAGAAAGAGAGAGATAGAGAGAGAGAGAGAGAGCGATAGAGAGAGAGAGAGAGCGACAGAGAGACAGAGAGACAGACACAGAGAGAGAGAGACAGAGACACAGAGGGAGAGAGACAGACACAGAGAGAGAGAGACAGAGACACAGAGGGAGAGAGACAGACACAGAGAGAGAGAGACAGAGACACAGAGGGAGAGAGACAGACACAGAGAGAGAGAGACAGAGACACAGAGGGAGAGAGACAGACACAGAGAGAGAGAAAAACAGAGAGAGAAAGACAGTCAGAGAGAGAGAGAGACACAGGGACAGAGAGAGAGAGAGAGACAGAGCATGACAGAGAGAGAGAGTCAGGGAGAGAGAGACAGACAGACACAGAGACAGAGAGAGAGAGAGAGATGTTCCCAGTTGATGGTCTGGTCACACGAGCCGAGCCAAGTTCTGAAGGATGGTCTTCAGGAAATGGCAAAGGTAACAGCACGGCCTTTCAAAAAGGTCAGGCTGAGTATCGCTTTCAGGGGCGAATTGAACCGTGCTGACGGGGGCGGGGAGGGGGAGGGGAGGGATGGTGCAGCAACGGCTGTTAGAAGAACTCTCATCTGTACTGTCACCTGAGAGTAAAGCTCCCTCCACACTGTCCCATCAAACACTCCCAGGGCAGGTACAGGGTTAGATACAGAGTAAAGCTCCCTCTACACTGTCCCATCAAACACTCCCAGGGCAGGTACAGGGTTAGATACAGAGTAAAGCTCCCTCTACACTGTCCCGTCAAACACTCCCAGGGGCAGGTTCAGGGTTAGATACAGAGTAAAGCTCCCTCTACACTGTCCCATCAAACACTCCCAGGGCAGGTACAGGGTTAGATACAGAGTAAAGCTCCCTCTACACTGTCCCGTCAAACACTCCCAGGGCAGGTACAGACCGGGTTAGATACAGAGTAAAGCTCCCTCTACACTGTCCCATCAAACACTCCCAGGGTCAGGTACAGGGTTAGATACAGAGTAAAGCTCCCTCTACACTGTCCCATCAAACACTCCCAGGGCAGGTACAGGGTTAGATACAGAGTAAAGCTCCCTCTACACTGTCCCATCAAACACTCCCAGGGCAGGTACAGGGTTAGATACAGAGTAAAGCTCCCTCTACACTGTCCCATCAAACACTCCCAGGGCAGGTACAGGGTTAGATACAGAGTAAAGCTCCCTCTACACTGTCCCATCAAACACACCCAGGGTCAGGTACAGGGTTAGATACAGAGTAAAGCTCCCTCTACACTGTCCCGTCAAACACTCCCAGGGTCAGGTACAGGGTTAGATACAGAGTAAAGCTCCCTCTACACCGTCCCATCGAACACTCCCAGGGCAGGTACAGGGTTAGATACAGAGTAAAGCTCCCTCTACACTGTCCCATCAAGCACTCCAAGGGCAGATACAGGGTTAGATACAGAGCAAAGCCCCCTCTACACTGTCCTGTCAAACACTCCCAGGGCAGGTGCAGCGTTAGATACAGAGTAAAGCTCCCTCAACACTGTCCCATCAAACACTCCCAGGGTCAGGTACAGGGTTAGATACAGAGTAAAGCTCCCTCTACACTGTCCCATCAAACACACCCAGGGGCAGGTACAGGGTTAGATACAGAGTAAAGCTCCCTCTACACTGTCCCATCAAACACTCCCAGGGCAGGTACAGGGTTAGATACAGAGTAAAGCTCCCTCTACACTGTCCCATCAAACACTCCCAGGGCAGGTACAGGGTTAGATACAGAGTAAAGCTCCCTCTACACCGTCCCGTCAAACACTCCCAGGGCAGATACAGGGTTAGATACAGAGTAAAGCTCCCTCGACACTGTCCCGTCAAACACTCCCAGGGCAGGTACAGGGTTAGATACAGAGTAAAGCTCCCTCGACACTG
The DNA here is from genome assembly GCF_035084215.1 of Heptranchias perlo. Classification (NCBI taxonomy): domain Eukaryota; kingdom Metazoa; phylum Chordata; class Chondrichthyes; order Hexanchiformes; family Hexanchidae; genus Heptranchias; species Heptranchias perlo. The sequence goes on along the minus strand of NW_027139241.1, from coordinate 123,608 downwards.
TCCCGTCAAACACTCCCAGGGCAGGTACAGGGTTAGATACAGAGTAAAGCTCCCTCTACACTGTCCCATCAAACACTCCCAGGGCAGGTACAGGGTTAGATACAGAGTAAAGCTCCCTCGACACTGTCCCGTCAAACACTCCCAGGGCAGGTACAGGGTTAGATACAGAGTAAAGCTCCCTCTACACTGTCCCGTCAAACACTCCCAGGGCAGGTACAGGGTTAGATACAGAGTAAAGCTCCCTCTACACTGTCCCGTCAAACACTCCCAGGGCAGGTACAGGGTTAGATACAGAGTAAAGCTCCCTCGACACTGTCCCACCAAACACTCCCAGGGCAGGTACAGGGTTAGATACAGAGTGAAGCTCCCTCTACACTGTCCCGTCAAACACTCCCAGGGCAGGTACAGGGTTAGATACAGAGTAAAGCTCCCTCGACACTGTCCCACCAAACACTCCCAGGGCAGGTACAGGGTTAGATACAGAGTGAAGCTCCCTCTACACTGTCCCGTCAAACACTCCCAGGGCAGGTACAGGGTTAGATACAGAGTAAAGCTCCCTCCACACTGTCCCATCAAACACTCCCAGGGCAGGTACAGGGTTAGATACAGAGTAAAGCTCCCTCTACACTGTCCCGTCAAACACTCCCAGGGCAGGTACAGGGTTAGATACAGAGTAAAGCTCCCTCTACACTGTCCCGTCAAACACTCCCAGGGCAGGTACAGGGTTAGATACAGAGTAAAGCTCCCTCGACACTGTCCCATCAAACACTCCCAGGGCAGGTACAGGGTTAGATACAGAGTAAAGCTCCCTCGACACTGTCCCATCAAACACTCCCAGGGCAGGTACAGGGTTAGATACAGAGTAAAGCTCCCTCTACACTGTCCCATCAAACACTCCGAGGGCAGGTACAGGGTTAGATACAGAGTAAAGCTCCCTCTGCACTGTCCCATCAAACACTCCCAGGGCAGGTACAGGGTTAGATACAGAGTAAAGCTCCCTCTACACTGTCCCATCAAACACTCCCAGGGCAGGTACAGGGTTAGATACAGAGTAAAGCTCCCTCGACACTGTCCCATCAAACACTCCCAGGGCAGGTACAGGGTTAGATACAGAGTAAAGCTCCCTCTACACTGTCCCATCAAACACTCCCAGGGCAGGTACAGGGTTAGATACAGAGTAAAGCTCCCTCTACACTGTCCCGTCAAACACTCCCAGGACAGGTACAGGGTTAGATACAGAGTAAAGCTCCCTCTACACTGTCCCATCAAACACTCCCAGGGCAGGTACAGGGTTAGATACAGAGTAAAGCTCCCTCTACACTGTCCCATCAAACACTCCCAGGGCAGGTACAGGGTTAGATACAGAGTAAAGCTCCCTCTACACTGTCCCGTCAAACACTCCCAGGGCAGGTACAGGGTTAGATACAGAGTAAAGCTCCCTCTACACTGTCCCGTCAAACACTCCCAGAGCAGGTACAGGGTTAGATACAGAGTAAAGCTCCCTCTACACTGTCCCGTCAAACACTCCCAGGGCAGGTACAGGGTTAGATACAGAGTAAAGCTCCCTCTACACTGTCCCGTCAAACACTCCCAGGGCAGGTACAGGGTTAGATACAGAGTAAAGCTCCCTCTACACTGTCCCATCAAACACTCCCAGGGCAGGTACAGGGTTAGATACAGAGTAAAGCTCCCTCTACACCGTCCCGTCAAACACTTCCAGGGCAGGTACAGGGTTAGATACAGAGTAAAGCTCCCTCGACACTGTCCCGTCAAACACTCCCAGGGCAGGTACAGGGTTAGATACAGAGTAAAGCTCCCTCTACACTGTCCCGTCAAACACTCCCAGGGCAGGTACAGGGTTAGATACAGAGTAAAGCTCCCTCTACATTGTCCCATCAAACACTCCCAGGGCAGGTACAGGGTGAGATACAGAGTAAAGCTCCCTCGACACTGTCCCGTCAAACACTCCCAGGGCAGGTACAGGGTTAGATACAGAGTAAAGCTCCCTCGACACTGTCCCGTCAAACACTCCCAGGGCAGGTACAGGGTTAGATACAGAGTAAAGCTCCCTCTACACCGTCCCGTCAAACACTCCCAGGGCAGGTACAGGGTTAGATACAGAGTAAAGCTCCCTCTACACTGTCCCATCAAACACTCCCAGGGCAGGTACAGGGTTAGATACAGAGTAAAGCTCCCTCTACATTGTCCCATCAAACACTCCCAGGGCAGGTACAGGGTGAGATACAGAGTAAAGCTCCCTCCACACTGTCCCGTCAAACACTCCCAGGTCAGGTACAGGGTTAGATACAGAGTAAAGCTCCCTCGACACTGTCCCGTCAAACACTCCCAGGGCAGGTACAGGGTTAGATACAGAGTAAAGCTCCCTCTACACCGTCCCGTCAAACACTCCCAGGGCAGGTACAGGGTTAGATACAGAGTAAAGCTCCCTCTACACTGTCCCGTCAAACACTCCCAGGGCAGGTACAGGGTTAGATACAGAGTAAAGCTCCCTCTACACTGTCCCATCAAACACTCCCAGGGCAGGTACAGGGTTAGATACAGAGTAAAGCTCCCTCTACACTGTCCCGTCAAACACTCCCAGGGCAGGTACAGGGTTAGATACAGAGTAAAGCTCCCTCTACACTGTCCCGTCAAACACTCCCAGGGCAGGTACAGGGTTAGATACAGAGTAAAGCTCCCTCGACACTGTCCCACCAAACACTCCCAGGGCAGGTACAGGGTTAGATACAGAGTGAAGCTCCCTCTACACTGTCCCGTCAAACACTCCCAGGGCAGGTACAGGGTTAGATACAGAGTAAAGCTCCCTCGACACTGTCCCACCAAACACTCCCAGGGCAGGTACAGGGTTAGATACAGAGTGAAGCTCCCTCTACACTGTCCCGTCAAACACTCCCAGGGCAGGTACAGGGTTAGATACAGAGTAAAGCTCCCTCCACACTGTCCCATCAAACACTCCCAGGGCAGGTACAGGGTTAGATACAGAGTAAAGCTCCCTCTACACTGTCCCATCAAACACTCCCAGGGCAGGTACAGGGTTAGATACAGAGTAAAGCTCCCTCTACACTGTCCCGTCAAACACTCCCAGGACAGGTACAGGGTTAGATACAGAGTAAAGCTCCCTCTACACTGTCCCATCAAACACTCCCAGGGCAGGTACAGGGTTAGATACAGAGTAAAGCTCCCTCTACACTGTCCCATCAAACACTCCCAGGGCAGGTACAGGGTTAGATACAGAGTAAAGCTCCCTCTACACTGTCCCGTCAAACACTCCCAGGGCAGGTACAGGGTTAGATACAGAGTAAAGCTCCCTCTACACTGTCCCGTCAAACACTCCCAGAGCAGGTACAGGGTTAGATACAGAGTAAAGCTCCCTCTACACTGTCCCGTCAAACACTCCCAGGGCAGGTACAGGGTTAGATACAGAGTAAAGCTCCCTCTACACTGTCCCGTCAAACACTCCCAGGGCAGGTACAGGGTTAGATACAGAGTAAAGCTCCCTCTACACTGTCCCATCAAACACTCCCAGGGCAGGTACAGGGTTAGATACAGAGTAAAGCTCCCTCTACACCGTCCCGTCAAACACTTCCAGGGCAGGTACAGGGTTAGATACAGAGTAAAGCTCCCTCGACACTGTCCCGTCAAACACTCCCAGGGCAGGTACAGGGTTAGATACAGAGTAAAGCTCCCTCTACACTGTCCCGTCAAACACTCCCAGGGCAGGTACAGGGTTAGATACAGAGTAAAGCTCCCTCTACATTGTCCCATCAAACACTCCCAGGGCAGGTACAGGGTGAGATACAGAGTAAAGCTCCCTCTACACTGTCCCGTCAAACACTCCCAGGGCAGGTACAGGGTTAGATACAGAGTAAAGCTCCCTCTACACTGTCCCGTCAAACACTCCCAGGGCAGGTACAGGGTTAGATACAGAGTAAAGCTCCCTCTACACCGTCCCGTCAAACACTCCCAGGGCAGGTACAGGGTTAGATACAGAGTAAAGCTCCCTCTACACTGTCCCATCAAACACTCCCAGGGCAGGTACAGGGTTAGATACAGAGTAAAGCTCCCTCTACATTGTCCCATCAAACACTCCCAGGGCAGGTACAGGGTGAGATACAGAGTAAAGCTCCCTCTACACTGTCCCGTCAAACACTCCCAGGGCAGGTACAGGGTTAGATACAGAGTAAAGCTCCCTCTACACTGTCCCGTCAAACACTCCCAGTGCAGGTACAGGGTTAGATACAGAGTAAAGCTCCCTCTACACTGTCCCATCAAACACTCCCAGGGGCAGGTACAGGGTTAGATACAGAGTAAAGCTCCCTCTACACTGTCCCGTCAAACACTCCCAGGGCAGGTACAGGGGTTAGATACAGAGTAAAGCTCCCTCTACACTGTCCCGTCAAACACTCCCAGGGCAGGTACAGGGTTAGATACAGAGTAAAGCTCCCTCTACACTGTCCCGTCAAACACTCCCAGGGCAGGTACAGGGTTAGATACAGAGTAAAGCTCCCTCTACACTGTCCCATCAAACACTCCCAGGGCAGGTACAGGGTTAGATACAGAGTAAAGCTCCCTCTACACTGTCCGATCAAACACTCCCGGGGCAGGTACAGGGTTAGATACAGAGTAAAGCTCACTCTGCACTGTCCCATCAAACACTCCCAGGGCAGGTACAGGGTTAGATACAGAGTAAAGCTCCCTCTACACTGTCCCATCAAACACTCCCAGGGCAGGTACAGGGTTAGATACAGAGTAAAGCTCCCTCTACACTGTCCCATCAAACACTCCCGGGGCAGGTACAGGGTTAGATACAGAGTAAAGCTCACTCTACACTGTCCCGTCAAACACTCCCAGGGCAGGTACAGGGTTAGATACAGAGTAAAGCTCCCTCTACACTGTCCCGTCAAACACTCCCAGGGCAGGTAGAGGGTTAGATACAGAGTAAAGCTCCCTCTACACTGTCCCATCAAACACTCCCAGGGGCAGGTGCAGGGTTAGATACAGAGTAAAGCTCCCTCTACACTGTCCCGTCAAACACTCCCAGGGCAGGTACAGGGTTAGATACAGAGTAAAGCTCCCTCTACACTGTCCCATCAAACACTCCCAGGGTAGTTACAGGGTAAGAGACAGAGTAAAGCTCCCTCTACACCGTCCCATCAAACACTCCCAGGGCAGGTACAGGGTTAGATACAGAGTAAAACTCCCTCTACACTGTCCCATCAAACACTCCCAGGGCAGGTACAGGGTTAGATACAGAGTAAAGCTCCCTCTACACTGTCCCATCAAACACTCCCAGGGCAGGTACAGGGTTAGATACAGAGTAAAGCTCCCTCTACACTGTCCCATCAAACACTCCCAGGGCAGGTACAGGGAGATACAGAGTAAAGCTCCCTCTACACTGTCCCATCAAACTGTCCCATGTCGTCAGTTGGCACCCATGGGCAGATAACTTCGACCCAACACCCCACCTCCCCCAAGCCCCCCAATTAGCCACATGTTCCCTTGGCCGCAGGACCCTGGACAACCTGTGCAGCTTCAGCCAGGACCTCAGCGTTCCGAGGGTCGCATTTGTGAAGGACAACAAGGCCCGGAACACCTGAGGATTCACCCAGTGGGGGGGGGGTCCGCTGGCCAATGGTCCCAACCCAGGAGCTCGCCAATCTGCTTCGAAGCCCCTTACCAGCCTCGTAGCTCCCCGCCTTCTGTACGTAAGGGGTGACCAGTTTCTGAGGTTCCCGTTTGGTCCGCTCCCCGAGTTCCTCGTCCGTCAGTTTCAGCTCAAGTTTCCTGAAGAATTCCTGTCCGGAGAGAGAGGTCAGTGTTTCAGAGTCCCTGCGTGACTCCCCGCTGGTCCCCGTCCCAGAGGGGGAAAGGACAGTGTATCTAACGCACTGTGAGACCCGGTCCCAGAGGGGGAAAGGACAGTGTATCTAACGCACTGTTAGACCCGGTCCCAGAGGGGGAAAGGACAGTGTCTAACACACTGTGAGACCCGGTCCAGAGGGGGAAAGGACAGTGTATCTAACACACTGAGAGACCCGGTCCCAGAGGGGGAAAGGACAGTGTATCTAACGCACTGTTAGACCCGGTCCCAGAGGGGGAAAGGACAGTGTATCTAACACACTGTGAGACCCGGTCCCAGAGGGGGAAAGGACAGTGTATCTAACACACTGTGAGACCCGGTCCCAGAGGGGGAAAGGACAGTGTATCTAACACACTGTGAGACCCGGTCCCAGAGGGGGAAAGGACAGTGTATCTAACACACTGTGAGACCCGGTCCCAGAGGGGGAAAGGACAGTGTATCTAACGCACTGTGAGACCCGGTCCCAGAGGGGGAAAGGTCAGTGTATCTAACGCACTGTGAGACCCGGTCCCAGAGGGGGAAAGGACAGTGTATCTAACGCACTGTGAGACCCGGTCCCAGAGGGGGAAAGGACAGTGTATCTAACACACTGTGAGACCCGGTCCCAGAGGGTGATAGGACAGTGTATCTAACGCACTGTGACCCGGTCCCAGAGGGGGAAAGGACAGTGTATCGTAAACACTGTGAGACCCGGTCCCAGAGGGGGAAAGGACAGTGTATCGAACGCACTGTGAGACCCGGTCCAGAGGGGATAGGACAGTGTATCTAACGCACTGTGAGACCCGGTCCCAGAGGGGGAAAGGACAGTGTATCTAACGCACTGTGAGACCCGGTCCCAGAGGGGGAAAGGACAGTGTATCTAACGCACTGTGAGACCCGGTCCCAGAGGGGGAAAGGACAGTGTATCTCACACACTGTGAGACCCGGTCCCAGAGGGGGAAAGGACAGTGTATCTAACACACTGTGAGACCCGGTCCCAGAGGGGGAAAGGACAGTGTATCTAACGCACTGAGAGACCCGGTCCCAGAGGGGGAAAGGACAGTGTATCTAACGCACTGTGAGACCCAGTCCCAGAGGGGGAAAGGACAGTGTATCTAACACACTGTGACCCGGTCCCAGAGGGGGAAAGGACAGTGTATCTAACACACTGTGAGACCCGGTCCCAGAGGGGGAAAGGACAGTGTATCTAACACACTGTGAGACCCGGTCCCAGTGGGGGAAAGGACAGTGTATCTAACACACTGTGAGACCCGGTCCCAGAGGGGGAGAAGGACAGTGTATCTAACGCACTGTGAGACCCGGTCCCAGAGGGGAGAAAGGACAGTGTATCTAACGCACTGTGAGACCCGGTCCCAGAGGGGGAAAGGACAGTGTATCTAACACACTGTGAGACCCGGTCCCAGAGGGGGAAAGGACAGTGTATCTAACACACTGTGAGACCCGGTCCCAGAGGGGGAAAGGACAGTGTATCTAACGCACTGTGTGACCCGGTCCCAGAGGGGGAAAGGACAGTGTATCTAACGCACTGTGAGACCCGGTCCCAGAGGGGAAAGGACAGTGTATCTAACACACTGAGAGACCCGGTCCCAGAGGGAGAAAGGACAGTGGATCTAACACACTGTGAGACCCAGTCCGAGAGGGGGAAAGGACAGTGTATCTAACACACTGTGAGACCCGGTCCCAGAGGGGGAAAGGACAGTGTATCTAACGCACTGTGAGACCCGGGTCCCAGAGGGGGAAAGGACAGTGTATCTAATACACTGTGAGACCCGGTCCCAGAGGGGGAAAGGACAGTGTATCTAACGCACTGTGAGACCCGGTCCCAGAGGGGGAAAGGACAGTGTATCTAACGCACTGTGAGACCCGGTCCCAGAGGGGGAAAGGACAGTGTATCTAACGCACTGTGAGACCCGGTCCCAGAGGGGGAAAGGACAGTGTATCTCAGACACTGTGAGACCCGGTCCCAGAGGGGGAAAGGACAGTGTATCTAACACACTGTGAGACCCGGTCCCAGAGGGGGAAAGGACAGTGTATCTAACGCACTGTGAGACCCGGTCCCAGAGGGGGAAAGGACAGTGTATCTAACACACTGAGAGACCCGGTCCCAGAGGGGGAAAGGACAGTGTATCTAACGCACTGTGAGACCCGGTCCCAGAGGGGGAAAGGACAGTGTATCTCACGCACTGTGAGACCCGGTCCCAGAGGGGGAAAGGACAGTGTATCTAACGCACTGTGAGACCCGGTCCCAGAGGGGGAAAGGACAGTGTATCTAACACACTGTGAGACCCGGTCCCAGAGGGGGAAAGGACAGTGTATCTAACGCACTGCGAGACCCGGTCCCAGACGGGGGACAATCGTGAACCATTCCCCCTCCCACCTACGCTCAGCTACTAACTTGGTAATAGTAGTCATCCAGATGTGGGTTCTCGCTCTGCAGCTGCATCATCTGTAACTTGATGACCCATGCCTTTTCCTCCTTTGTCATCAGACTGGCATAACTCTCCGGGCGCTCCTCGCACTCCTTCTTGGACGGGCTGTGAGGGAGCAGAATCACCCAAAGAGGAGCAGCTTTCAATGGTCAAAGGTTCATTCTCGGCAAGAAATGTCCCTCCCGGTCCCTCTCCCTCGTGGAGATATCTGTACGCTGACTGGTGTCTCTCAGTCCCCTCTCTCTCAGGGAGATATCTGTACGCTGACTGGTGTCTCTCAGTCCCCTCTCTCTCAGGGAGATATCTGTACACTGACTGGTGTCTCACAGTCCCTCTCTCTCAGGGAGATATCTGTGCACTGACTGGTGTCTCTCAGTCCCCTCTCTCTCAGGGAGATATCAGTACACTGACTGGTGTCTCTCAGTCCCCTGTCTCTCAGGGAGATATCTGTACACTGACTGGTGTCTCTCAGTCCCCTCTCTCTCAGGGAGATATCTGTACACTGACTGGTGTCTCTCAGTCCCCTCTCTCTCAGGGAGATATCTGTACACTGACTGGTGTCTCTCAGTCCCTCTCCCTCAGGGAGATATCTGTACACTGACTGGTGTCTCTCAGTCCCTCTCTCTCAGGGAGATATCTGTACACTGACTGGTGTCTCTCAGTTCCCTCTCTCTCAGGGAGATATCTGTACACTGACTGGTGTCTCTCAGTCCCCTCTCCCTCAGGGAGATATCTGCACACTGACTGGTGTCTCTCAGTCCCCTCTCTCTCAGGGAGATATCAGTACACTGACTGGTGTCTCTCAGTCCCCTCTCTCTCAGGGAGATATCAGTACACTGACTGGTGTCTCTCAGTCCCCTCACTCTCAGGGAGATATCTGTACACTGACTGGTGTCTCTCAGTCCCCTCTCTCTCAGGGAGATATCTGTACACTGACTGGTGTCTCTCAGTCCCCTCTCTCTCAGGGAGATATCTGTACACTGACTGGTGTCTCTCAGTCCCCTCTCTCTCAGGGAGATATCTGTACACTGACTGGTGTCTCTCAGTCCCTCTCTCTCAGGGAGATATCTGTACACTGACTGGTGTCTCTCAGACCCCTCTCTCTCAGGGAGATATCTGCACACTGACTGGTGTCTCTCAGTCTCTCTCTCTCTCAGGGAGATATCTGTACACTGACTGGTGTCTCTCAGTCCCTCTCTCTCAGGGAGATATCTGCACACTGACTGGTGTCTCTCAGTCTCTCTCTCTCTCAGGGAGATATCTGTACACTGACTGGTGTCTCTCAGTCCCTCTCTCTCAGGGAGATATCTGTACACTGACTGGTGTCTCTCAGTCCCCTCTCTCTCAGGGAGATATCTGTACACTGACTGGTGTCTCTCAGTCCCTCTCTCTCAGGGAGATATCTGTACACTGACTGGTGTCTCTCAGTCCCCTCTCTCAGGGAGATATCTGTACACTGACTGGTGTCTCTCAGTCCCCTCTCTCTCAGGGAGATATCTGTACACTGACTGGTGTCTCTCAGTCCCCTCTTTCTCAGGGAGATATCTGTGCACTGACTGGTGTCTCTCAGTCCCCTCTCTCTCAGGGAGATATCTGTACACTGACTGGTGTCTCTCAGTCCCTCTCTCTCGTGGAGATATCTGTACACTGACTGGTGTCTCTCAGTCCCCTCTCTCTCAGGGAGATATCTGTACACTGACTGGTGTCTCTCAGTCCCCTCTCTCTCGTGGAGATATCTGTACACTGACTGGTGTCTCTCAGTCCCCTCTCTCTCAGGGAGATATCTGTACACTGACTGGAGTCTCTCAGTCTCCTCTCTCTCAGGGAGATATCTGTACACTGACTGGTGTCTCTCAGTCCCTCTCTCTCAGGGAGATATCTGTGCACTGACTGGTGTCTCTCAGTCCCCTCTCTCTCAGGGAGATATCTGTACACTGACTGGTGTCTCTCAGTCCCCTCTCTCTCAGGGAGATATCTGTGCACTGACTGGTGTCTCTCAGTCCCCTCTCTCTCAGGGAGATATCTGTACACTGACTGGTGTCTCTCAGTCCCCTCTCTCTCAGGGAGATATCTGTACACTGACTGGTGTCTCTCAGTCCCCTCTCTCTCAGGGAGATATCTGTACACTGACTGGTGTCTCTCAGTCCCCTCTCTCTCGTGGAGATATCTGTACACTGACTGGTGTCTCTCAGTCCTCTCTCTCTCTCTCTCTCTCTCTCTCAGGGAGATATCTGTACACTGACTGGTGTCTCTCAGTTCCCTCTCTCTCGGAGATATCTGTACGCTGACTGGTGTCTCTCAGTCACCTCTATCTCAGGGAGATATCTGTGCACTGACTGGTGTCTCTCAGGGAGATATCTGTGCACTGACTGGTGTCTCTCAGGGAGATATCTGTGCACTGACTGGTGTCTCTCAGTCCCCACCCTCGGAGATATCTGCACACTGACTGGTGTCTCTCAGTCCTCTCTCTCTCAGGGAGATATCTGTACACTGACTGGTGTGTCGCAGTCCCCTCTCTCTCAGGGAGATATCTGTACACTGACTGGTGTCTCTCAGTCCCCTCTCTCTCAGGGAGATATCTGTACACTGACTGGTGTGTCTCAGTCCCCTCTCTCTCATGGAGATATCTGTACACTGACTGGTGTCTCTCAGTCCCTCTCTCTCAGGGAGATATCTGTGCACTGACTGGTGTCTCTCAGTCCCCACCCTCGGAGATATCTGCACACTGACTGGTGTCTCTCAGTCCCCTCTCTCTCAGGGAGATATCTGTACACTGACTGGTGTCTCTCAGCCCCCTCTCTCTCAGGGAGATATCTGTACACTGACTGGTGTCTCTCAGTCCTCTCTCTCTCTCAGGGAGATATCTGTACACTGACTGGTGTCTCTCAGTCCCCTCTCTCTCAGGGAGATATCTGTACACTGACTGGTGTCTCTCAGTCCCCTCTCTCTCAGGGAGATATCTGTACACTGACTGGTGTCTCTCAGTCCCCTCTCTCTCAGGGAGATGTCTGTACACTGACTGGTGTCTCTCAGTCCCCTCTCTCTGAGGGTGATTTCTGTACACTGACTGGTGTCTCTCAGTCCCCTCTCTCTCAGGGAGATATCTGTACACTGACTGGTGTCTCTCAGACCCCTCTCTCTCAGGGAGATATCTGCACACTGACTGGTGTCTCTCAGTCTCTCTCTCTCTCAGGGAGATATCTGTACACTGACTGGTGTCTCTCAGTCCCTCTCTCTCAGGGAGATATCTGCACACTGACTGGTGTCTCTCAGTCTCTCTCTCTCTCAGGGAGATATCTGTACACTGACTGGTGTCTCTCAGTCCCTCTCTCTCAGGGAGATATCTGTACACTGACTGGTGTCTCTCAGTCCCCTCTCTCTCAGGGAGATATCTGTACACTGACTGGTGTCTCTCAGTCCCTCTCTCTCAGGGAGATATCTGTACACTGACTGGTGTCTCTCAGTCCCCTCTCTCAGGGAGATATCTGTACACTGACTGGTGTCTCTCAGTCCCCTCTCTCTCAGGGAGATATCTGTACACTGACTGGTGTCTCTCAGTCCCCTCTTTCTCAGGGAGATATCTGTGCACTGACTGGTGTCTCTCAGTCCCCTCTCTCTCAGGGAGATATCTGTACACTGACTGGTGTCTCTCAGTCCCTCTCTCTCGTGGAGATATCTGTACACTGACTGGTGTCTCTCAGTCCCCTCTCTCTCAGGGAGATATCTGTACACTGACTGGTGTCTCTCAGTCCCCTCTCTCTCGTGGAGATATCTGTACACTGACTGGTGTCTCTCAGTCCCCTCTCTCTCAGGGAGATATCTGTACACTGACTGGAGTCTCTCAGTCTCCTCTCTCTCAGGGAGATATCTGTACACTGACTGGTGTCTCTCAGTCCCTCTCTCTCAGGGAGATATCTGTGCACTGACTGGTGTCTCTCAGTCCCCTCTCTCTCAGGGAGATATCTGTACACTGACTGGTGTCTCTCAGTCCCCTCTCTCTCAGGGAGATATCTGTGCACTGACTGGTGTCTCTCAGTCCCCTCTCTCTCAGGGAGATATCTGTACACTGACTGGTGTCTCTCAGTCCCCTCTCTCTCAGGGAGATATCTGTACACTGACTGGTGTCTCTCAGTCCCCTCTCTCTCAGGGAGATATCTGTACACTGACTGGTGTCTCTCAGTCCCCTCTCTCTCGTGGAGATATCTGTACACTGACTGGTGTCTCTCAGTCCTCTCTCTCTCTCTCTCTCTCTCTCAGGGAGATATCTGTACACTGACTGGTGTCTCTCAGTTCCCTCTCTCTCGGAGATATCTGTACGCTGACTGGTGTCTCTCAGTCACCTCTATCTCAGGGAGATATCTGTGCACTGACTGGTGTCTCTCAGGGAGATATCTGTGCACTGACTGGTGTCTCTCAGGGAGATATCTGTGCACTGACTGGTGTCTCTCAGTCCCCACCCTCGGAGATATCTGCACACTGACTGGTGTCTCTCAGTCCTCTCTCTCTCAGGGAGATATCTGTACACTGACTGGTGTGTCGCAGTCCCCTCTCTCTCAGGGAGATATCTGTACACTGACTGGTGTCTCTCAGTCCCCTCTCTCTCAGGGAGATATCTGTACACTGACTGGTGTGTCTCAGTCCCCTCTCTCTCATGGAGATATCTGTACACTGACTGGTGTCTCTCAGTCCCTCTCTCTCAGGGAGATATCTGTGCACTGACTGGTGTCTCTCAGTCCCCACCCTCGGAGATATCTGCACACTGACTGGTGTCTCTCAGTCCCCTCTCTCTCAGGGAGATATCTGTACACTGACTGGTGTCTCTCAGCCCCCTCTCTCTCAGGGAGATATCTGTACACTGACTGGTGTCTCTCAGTCCTCTCTCTCTCTCAGGGAGATATCTGTACACTGACTGGTGTCTCTCAGTCCCCTCTCTCTCAGGGAGATATCTGTACACTGACTGGTGTCTCTCAGTCCCCTCTCTCTCAGGGAGATGTCTGTACACTGACTGGTGTCTCTCAGTCCCCTCTCTCTGAGGGTGATTTCTGTACACTGACTGGTGTCTCTCAGTCCCCTCTCTCTCAGGGAGATATCTGTACACTGACTGGTGTCTCTCAGTCCCCACCCTCGGGGAGATATCTGTACACTGACTGGTGTCTCTCAGTCCCCACCCTCGGGGAGATATCTGTACACTGACTGGTGTCTCTCAGTCCCCTCACTCTCAGGGAGATATCTGTACACTGACTGGTGTCTCTCAGTCCCCTCTCTCTCAGGGAGATATCTGCACACTGACTGGTGTCTCTCAGTCCCCTCTCTCTCAGGGAGATATCTGTACACTGACTGGTGTCTCTCAGTTCCCTCTCTCTCAGGGAGATATCTGTACACTGACTGGTGTCTCTCAGTCCCCTCTCTCTCAGGGAGATATCTGTACACTGACTGGTGTCTCTCAGTCCCCTCTCTCTCAGGGAGATATCTGTACACTGACTGGTGTCTCTCAGTCCCCTCTCCCTCAGGGAGATATCTGTACACTGACTGGTGTCTCTCAGTCCCCTCTCTCTCAGGGAGATATCTGTACACTGACTGGTGTCTCTCAGTCCCCTCTCTCTCAGGGAGATATCTGTACACTGACTGGTGTCTCTCAGTCCCCTCTCTCTCGTGGAGATATCTGTACACTGACTGGTGTCTCTCCGTCCTTAAAGCACCCTCTGCACTGCCCATTCCCACCGCCACACCGAAGACCTTTGACCTCAACGTTTGACCTTTGACTCCATCTTACCTGCGCATCTGTTGCTGCCGTTGTTTTAAGAGTCTACGATGCTGTGGGTGGAGCTGGGTCACGTAGCCTGGAAACCTGGCGAGAAGACGGGCAGACGTCAGCAACCCTGTCCCCCGACGGCCATTTTGAACCACCTCTGCTCGGCGGGGTAGATGGGGGGCGGGGGGTGGAGGCGGCCGCCAACTCTGGCTGGCCGTATTCCATCACGTGACCTGCGGCCTCCAAACGCCCCTCCCCTCTAACCAATAAATGGAAGTGTACAAAGAAATTCTAACTGGAGAAACCGGAGAAGGCCATTCGGCCCCTCGAGCCTGCTCCGCCATTCAATCACATCGTGGCCGATCTTTGACCTCAACTCCACTTTCCCCCCACCCCCCCCCCGCCGATCCCCATATCCCTCGATTCCCCCTCGAGTCCGAAAATCCATCGATCTCAGCCTTGAACATTCTCAACGACTGAGCGTCCGTGGGGTAGAGAACGCCAAGGACTCACCACCCTCTGAGTGAAGAAATTCCTCCTCATCTCAATCTTGAATGGCCGACCCCTCATCCTGAGACTATTCCCCCTCGTTCTAGACTCTCCAGCCAGGGGGAATCAATCTCTCAGCGTCTACCCTGTGAAGCCCCCTCAGAATCTTATATGTTTCAATGAGATCACCTCTCATTCCTCTAAACTCCAGAGAGTCTCGGCCCATTCGACTCAACCTCTCCTCATAGGACAACCCTCTCGATCCCAGGAATCAATCGAGACAAACTCGGCCGGAGGAGGGTCGAAGAGATCACCCCTGAACGGCCTGGCTCTAATTTTAAGGTTCTGCCCCCTTGTTCTGGACTCCCCCCCCCCAACCAGAGGAAATAGTTTCTCTCTCTATCTCCCCCATCGAATCCTCCAATCATCCCAAACCCCTCGATTAGACCCCCCCCTCCTCAATCTTCGATACTCGAGGGAACCTCTCCTCGTAAATTAACCTCTTCAACCCCCCAACCCCGGTCTACTCCTAATCCCACGTCCCCCAACCCAAGGGCTTCGCTCCACCTCAACGAGGGGCCCGGGGTCTCCCCCTTTACCTGAAGGTTTCCAGAAGGCTGGCGGAGGGACTGTAGAAGGAGGTATTTGGAGTGGGCGAGCCAAACCTCATCTGCATCATCTTCGATCCAGCAATGCTCGGGGACATCGGTCTGAAGGGGATCGGTGGGACGCGGCCCGGTGGCTAAGAGAGGAAGTTACAGAATGTTACATCATAGAAACAGGCCGTTCGGCCCAACAGGTCTACTCTGTATCTAACCCTGTACCTGCCCTGGGAGTGTTTGACGGGACAGTGTAGAGGGAGCTTTACTCTGTATCTAACCCTGTACCTGCCCTGGGAGTGTTTGACGGGACGGTGTAGTGGGAGCTTTACTCTGTATCTAACCCTGTACCTGCCCTGGGAGTGTTTGACGGGACAGTGTAGAGGGAGCTTTACTCTGTATCTAACCCTGTACCTGCCCCTGGGAGTGTTTGATGGGACAGTGTAGAGGGAGCTTTACTCTGTATCTAACCCTGTACCTGCCCTGGGAGTGTTTGATGGGACAGTGTAGAGGGAGCTTTACTCTGTATCTGACCCTGTACCTGCCCTGGGAGTGTTTGATGGGACAGTGTAGAGGGAGCTTTACTCTGTATCTAACCCTGTACCTGCCCTGGGAGTGTTTGATGGGACAGTGTAGAGGGAGATTTACTCTGTATCTAACCCTGTACCTGCCCTGGGAGTGTTTGATGGGACAGTGTAGAGGGAGCTTTACTCTGTATCTAACCCTGTACCTGCCCTGGGAGTGTTTGATGGGACAGTGTAGAGGGAGCTTTACTCTGTATCTAACCCTGTACCTGCCCTGGGAGTGTTTGATGGGACAGTGTAGAGGGAGCTTTACTCTGTATCTAACCCTGTACCTGCCCTGGGAGTGTTTGATGGGACAGTGTAGAGGGAGCTTTACTCTGTATCTGACCCTGTACCTGCCCTGGGAGTGTTTGATGGGACAGTGTAGAGGGAGCTTTACTCTGTATCTAACCCTGTACCTGCCCTGGGAGTGTTTGATGGGACAGTGTAGAGGGAGATTTACTCTGTATCTAACCCTGTACCTGCCCTGGGAGTGTTTGATGGGACAGTGTAGAGGGAGCTTTACTCTGTATCTAACCCTGTACCTGCCCTGGGAGTGTTTGATGGGACAGTGTAGAGGGAGCTTTACTCTGTATCTAACCCTGTACCTGCCCTGGGAGTGTTTGATGGGACAGTGTAGAGGGAGCTTTACTCTGTATCTAACCCTGTACCTGCCCTGGGAGTGTTTGATGGGACAGTGTAGAGGGAGCTTTACTCTGTATCTAACCCTGTACCTGCCCTGGGAGTGTTTGATGGGACAGTGTAGAATTACATAGAATATTACAGCACAGAAACAGGCCATTCGGCCCCACTGCTCCATGCCGGTGTTTATGCTCCACACGAGCCTCCTCCCTCCCTACTCCATCTCACCCTCTCACCATCTCCTTCTATTCCTCTCTCCCTCATGTGTTTATCCAGCTTCCCCTTAAATCCATCTGCACTATTCACCTCAACTACTCCTTGTGGGAGCGAGTTCCACATTCTCACCACTCTCTGGGTCATCAATCACATGGCTGGTTGTGGGATCTTGCTGTGCGCAGATTGGCTGCTGCATTTCCTACATTGCTACACTTGCGAAAGGAAAAGTACCTCATTGGATTTATTGGTCACTCATACTTATGGCCCGTCCACCAAACAGTGGGACGGTTATTCCAAGATGGAACATCTGCAAGCCAACATCAGTCACCGTCTCGGTTGAGACTCGAGGCGGAGTAGCCCCCGTCATGAGGCAAGTCTGGAGCTAGTTGCAAGGAGAAATTTAATGGTCGGACACCAAAAGGGGAGGTGCCCGTGGCAGGAGAGGGATCATTTCTCCCAGGAGACGAGGAGTCGTTCCAGGGAGAGTGGGGCAACGCTTAAGATTCTGTAACGATGGGGACAAGTTAACGTGATACAGGTCGGAGATGTCCCCCAAAAAAAAAAACAAGCAAGGAACTTGCCGGCTTTGGTGAGATATCGAGGAGGATGTGGCAGGTCATGGTTGGACATTAGTGATTGTAACATTAGACTGAGATCCAGGGTTGGGTAATGGAGGTTCTAATGTTAGATTGAGATTGCCCGTTGGGTAATGGGGATTGTAATGCTAGACTGAGATCCAGAGTTGGGTTATGGAGATTGTAATGCTAGACTGCGATCCCCAGTTGGGTTATGGAGATTGTAATGCTAGACTGCGATCCCCAGTTGGGTTATGGAGATTGTAATGCTAGACTGCGATCCCCAGTTGGGTTATGGAGATTGTAATGCGAGACTGCGATCCCCAGTTGGGTTATGGAGATTGTAATGCTAGACTGCGATCCCCAGTTGGGTTATGGAGATTGTAATGCTAGACTGCGATCCCCAGTTGGGTTATGGAGATTGTAATGCAAGACTGCGATCCCCAGTTGGGTTATGGAGATTGTAATGCTAGACTGCGATCCCCAGTTGGGTTATGGAGATTGTAATGCTAGACTGCGATCCCCAGTTGGATTATGGAGATTGTAATGCTAGACTGCGATCCCCAGTTGGGTTATGGAGATTGTAATGCTAGACTGCGATCCCCAGTTGGGTAATGGGGATTGTAATGCTAGACTGAGATCCAGGGTTGGGTAATGGAGATTGTAATGCTAGACTGAGATCCAGAGTTGGGTAATGGGGATTGTAATGTTAGATTGAGATCCCCAGTTGGGTAATGGGGATTGTAATGCTAGACTGCGATCCCCAGTTGGGTTATGGAGATTGTAATGCTAGACTGAGATCCAGGGTTGGGTAATGGGGATTGTAATGTTAGATTGAGATCCCCAGTTGGGTAATGGGGATTGTAATGCTAGACTGAGATCCAGGGTTGGGTAACGGGGACCGTAATGAAAATCTCGAGGCGCTTTGGACACGTCTCTTGCTCCTCCCACCCCAACGTTCCCTCGCTCTCCCGACATCTCACCATTTGAAGAAGTCGATGACAAGGGGACATGGCAGGCTGCCCCAGACTGGGCCTCTTCATAGCAGGGGACTGCGGATATCCACGCGGTACGGGGGAGGGGACGAATCCCAGCGGAGCGCGTCGCAGGTCAAACATTGCCGTCTTCTCCATCACACGTTGAACAGCTCGATCCTAAAACCAGGACACAAAGGGATACGGGGAGCAGAGCGGGTACACGGGATTAGGACCAGTGGAGGATAACAAACCGTCTGTCCACATCTTATAGTTTCCCGAAGAAAACCAATTCAGAACTTTTTACGGGACAGGGTAGAGGCAGCTTTACTCTGTATCTCACCCTGTACCTGCCCTGGGAGTGTTTGATGGGACAGTGTAGAGGGAGCTTTACTCTGTATCTAACCCTGTACCTGCCCTGGGAGTGTTTGATGGGACAGTGTAGAGGGAGCTTTACTCTGTATCTCACCCTGTACCTGCCCTGGGAGTGTTTGACGGGACAGTGTAGAGGGAGCTTTACTCTGTATCTAACCCTGTACCTGCCCTGGGAGTGTTTGACGGGACAGTGTCGAGGAAGCTTTACTCTGTATCTAACCCTGTACCTGCCCTGGGAGTGTTTGATGGGACAGTGTAGAGGGAGCTTTACTCTGTATCTCACCCTGAACCAGCCCTGGGAGTGTTTGATGGGACAGTGTAGAGGGAGCTTTACTCTGTATCTAACCCTGTGCCTGCCCTGGGAGTGTTTGATGGGACAGTGTAGAGGGAGCTTTACTCTGTATCTAACCCTGGACCTGTCCCTGGGAGTGTTTGATGGGACAGTGTAGAGGGAGCTTTACTCTGTATCTAACCCTGTACCTGCCCTGGGAGTGTTTGATGGGACAGGGTAGAGGGAGCTTTACTCTGTATCTAACCCTGTACCTGCCCTGGGAGCGTTTGATGGAACAGTGTAGAGGGAGCTTTACTCTGTATCTAACCCTGTACCTGCCCTGGGAGTGTTTGACGGGACAGTGTAGAGGGAGCTTTACTCTGTATCTCACATTGTACCTGCCCTGGGAGTGTTTAATGGGACAGTGTAGAGGGAGCTTTACTCTGTATCTAACCCTGTACCTGCCCTGGGAGTGTTTGATGGGACAGGGTAGAGGGAGCTTTACTGTGTATCTAACCCTGTACCTGCCCTGGGAGTGTTTGATGGGACAGTGTAGAGGGAGCTTTACTCTGTATCTAACCCTGTACCTGCCCTGGGAGTGTTTGATGGGACAGTGTAGAGGGAGCTTCACTCTGTATCTAACCTTGTACCTGCCCTGGGAGTGTTTGATGGGACAGTGTAGAGGGAGCTTCACTCTGTATCTAACCCTGTACCTGCCCTGGGAGTGTTTGACGGGACAGTGTAGAGGGAGCTTTACTCTGTATCTAACCCTGTACCTTCCCTGGAAGTGTTTGATGGGACACTGTAGAGGGAGCTTTACTCTGTATCTAACCCTGTACCTGCCCTGGGAGTGTTTGACGGGACAGTGTAGAGGGAGCTTTAAGCAGTACCTGAGTCGGGAGGAAGCTTTGACTGCCAGTTTCAAATTCTTGGCCTGGACAAGCACCAAGTCAAAAAAACATTTGCGGCGAGTGACTCACCTCCTGACTCCCCAAAGCCTTTCCACCATCTACAAGGCACAAGTCAGGAGTGTGATGGAATACTCTCCACTTGCCTGGATGAGTGCAGCTCCAACAACACTCAAGAAGCTCGACACCATCCAGGACAAAGCAGCCCGCTTGATTGGCACCCCATCCACCACCCTAAACATTCACTCCCTTCACCACCGGCGCACCGTGGCTGCAGTGTGGACCATCCACAGGATGCACTGCAGCAACTCGCCAAGGCTTCTTCGACAGCACCTCCCAAACCCGCGACCTCTACCACCTAGAAGGACAAGGGCAGCAGGCACATGGGAACAACACCACCTGCACGTTGCCCTCCGAGTCACACACCATCCCGAATTGGAAATATATCGGCCGTTCCTTCATCGTCACTGGGTCAAAATCCTGGAACTCCCTTCCTAACAGCACTGTGGGAGAACCTTCACCACACGGACTGCAGCGGTTCAAGAAGGCGGCTCACCACCACCTTCTCAAGGGGCAATTAGGGATGGGCAATAAATGCCCATGAACGAATAAAAAAAAACCCCAAACAAATCACTACTAGTTGGCCTCATTTTGGAACAGGAAGAATTGAGCAGAATTCAGTGTCACATCAGGCGCTATATAAATGAAAGTTCCTTTCTCCTTATCACAAAGTGCCCGCGGGCTGTTATTTAATGACTCACCAAGACTTGAGATATGCTGAGACCTCCCCAACTGGTACAAATCTCACTATCGACAATCGCACTGTCCAGGCTCTGTGGAGAGGGTTTTCGAAAAGGACCAGAATGACAGAAACTTGAAACAAGCAGCATTCAACTGCACCCCACCCTCAAATTGACAGGAACGTAGGTCCAGGAGGGGGACGCTCAGCCCCTCGAGCCTGTTCCGCCATTCACTCAGCTCATGGCTGATCTGTAACTCAATATCCTCCCCGGTCCGACCAGTCCCGTCCCCGGTCCGGTCCGACCCTCCCCAGACCAGTCCGACCCGACCCTCCCCAGACCAGTCCGACCCGACCCTCCCCAGTCCAGTCCGGTCCGACCCGACCCTCCCCAGACCGGTCCGACCCGACCCTCCCCAGACCAGTCCGACCCGACCCTCCCCAGACCAGTCCGACCCGACCCTCCCCAGACCAGTCCGACCCGACCCGACCCTCCCCAGACCAGTCCGACCCGACCCTCCCCAGACCAGTCCGACCCGACCCTCCCCAGACCAGTCCGACCCGACCCTCCCCAGACCAGTCCGACCCGACCCGACCCTCCCCAGACCAGTCCGACCCGACCCTCCCCAGACCAGTCCGACCCGACCCTCCCCAGACCAGTCCGACCCGACCCTCCCCGGTCCGACCCGACCCTCCCCAGTCCGGTCCGACCCTCCCCAGACCAGTCCGACCCGACCCTCCCCAGACCAGTCCGACCCGACCCTCCCCAGTCCGGTCCGACCCTCCCCAGTCCAGTCCAGTCCGACCCGACCCTCCCCAGTCCAGTCCGACCCGACCCTCCCCAGACCAGTCCGACCCGACCCTCCCCAGTCCGGTCCGACCCTCCCCAGTCCGGTCCGACCCTCCCCAGTCCGGTCCGACCCTCCCCAGTCCAGTCCAGTCCGAACCGACCCTCCCCAGACCAGTCCGACCCGACCCTCCCCAGACCAGTCCAGTCCGACCCGACCCTCCCCAGACCAGTCCGACCCGACCCTCCCCAGTCCAGTCCGACCCGACCCTCCCCAGACCGGTCCGACCCGACCCTCCCCAGTCCAGTCCAGTCCGACCCGACCCTCCCCAGTCCGGTCCGGTCCGGACCGACCCTCCCCAGTCCGGTCCGACCCTCCCCAGACCAGTCCGACCCGACCCTCCCCAGTCCGGTCCGACCCGACCCTCCCCAGTCCGGTCCGACCCGACCCTCCCCAGTCCGGTCCGACCCTCCCCAGACCAGTCCGACCCGACCCTCCCCAGTCCGGTCCGACCCGACCCTCCCCAGTCCGGTCCGACCCGACCCTCCCCAGTCCGGTCCGACCCGACCCTCCCCAGACCGGTCCGGTCCGACCCTCCCCAGTCCGGTCCGACCCGACCCTCCCCAGACCAGTCCGACCCGACCCTCCCCAGACCGGTCCGACCCGACCCTCCCCAGTCCGGTCCGGTCCGACCCTCCCCAGTCCGGTCCGACCCGACCCTCCCCAGTCCGGTCCGACCCGACCCTCCCCAGACCAGTCCGACCCGACCCTCCCCAGTCCGGTCCGACCCGACCCTCCCCAGACCAGTCCGACCCGACCCTCCCCAGTCCGGTCCGACCCTCCCCAGTCCAGTCCGGTCCGACCCGACCCTCCCCAGACCGGTCCGACCCGACCCTCCCCAGTCCGGTCCGACCCGACCCTCCCCAGACCGGTCCGACCCGACCCTCCCCAGACCGGTCCGACCCGACCCTCCCCAGACCGGTCCGACCCGACCCTCCCCAGACCGGTCCGGTCCGACCCTCCCCAGTCCAGTCCAGTCCGACCCTCCCCAGTCCGGTCCGACCCGACCCTCCCCAGACCGGTCCGGTCCGACCCGACCCTCCCCAGTCCGGTCCGACCCGACCCTCCCCAGTCCGGTCCGACCCGACCCTCCCCAGTCCGGTCCGACCCGACCCTCCCCAGTCCGGTCCGACCCGACCCTCCCCAGTCCGGTCCGACCCGACCCTCCCCAGTCCAGTCCGACCCGACCCTCCCCAGTCCGGTCCGACCCGACCCTCCCCAGTCCAGTCCGACCCGACCCTCCCCAGTCCGGTCCGACCCGACCCTCCCCAGACCGGTCCGGTCCGACCCTCCCCAGACCAGTCCGACCCGACCCTCCCCAGTCCGGTCCGACCCGACCCTCCCCAGTCCGACCCGACCCTCCCCAGACCGGTCCGACCCGACCCTCCCCAGACCGGTCCGACCCGACCCTCCCCAGACCGGTCCGGTCCGACCCTCCCCAGTCCAGTCCGGTCCGACCCTCCCCAGTCCAGTCCGGTCCGACCCTCCCCAGTCCAGTCCGACCCGACCCGACCCGACCCTCCCCAGTCCAGTCCGGTCCGACCCTCCCCAGTCCAGTCCGACCCGACCCGACCCGACCCTCCCCAGACCGGTCCGACCCGACCCTCCCCAGTCCAGTCCGACCCGACCCTCCCCAGTCCAGTCCTACCCGACCCGACCCGACCCTCCCCAGTCCAGTCCGGTCCGACCCTCCCCAGACCGGTCCGGTCCGACCCTCCCCAGACCAGTCCGGTCCGACCCGACCCTCCCCAGACCGGTCCGACCCGACCCTCCCCGGCCCGGTCCGACCCGACCCTCCCCGGTCCGGTCCGACCCGACCCTCCCCGGTCCGGTCCGGTCCGACCCGACCCTCCCCAGCCCGGTCCGACCCGACCCTCCCCAGTCCGGTCCAGTCCGACCCGACCCTCCCCAGTCCGACCCGACCCTCCCCAGTCCGACCCGACCCTCCCCAGACCGGTCCGACCCGACCCTCCCCAGACCGGTCCGACCCGACCCTCCCCAGACCGGTCCGACCCGACCCTCCCCAGACCGGTCCGACCCGACCCTCCCCAGACCGGTCCGACCCGACCCTCCCCAGACCGGTCCGACCCGACCCTCCCCAGACCGGTCCGACCCGACCCTCCCCAGACCGGTCCGACCCGACCCTCCCCAGACCGGTCCGACCCGACCCTCCCCAGACCGGTCCGACCCGACCCTCCCCAGACCGGTCCGACCCGACCCTCCCCAGACCGGTCCGACCCGACCCTCCCCAGACCGGTCCGACCCGACCCTCCCCAGACCGGTCCGACCCGACCCTCCCCAGACCGGTCCGACCCGACCCTCCCCAGACCGGTCCGACCCGACCCTCCCCAGACCGGTCCGACCCGACCCTCCCCAGACCGGTCCGACCCTCCCCAGTCCAGACCGGTCCGACCCGACCCTCCCCAGACCGGTCCGACCCGACCCTCCCCAGTCCGGTCCGACCCGACCCTCCCCAGTCCGGTCCGACCCGACCCTCCCCAGACCGGTCCGACCCGACCCTCCCCAGACCGGTCCGACCCGACCCTCCCCAGACCGGTCCGACCCGACCCTCCCCAGACCGGTCCGACCCGACCCTCCCCAGACCGGTCCGACCCGACCCTCCCCAGACCGGTCCGACCCGACCCTCCCCAGACCGGTCCGACCCGACCCTCCCCAGACCGGTCCGACCCGACCCTCCCCAGTCCAGTCCGGTCCGACCCGACCCTCCCCAGCCCGGTCCGACCCGACCCTCCCCAGACCGGTCCGACCCGACCCTCCCCAGACCGGTCCGACCCGACCCTCCCCAGACCGGTCCGACCCGACCCTCCCCAGACCGGTCCGACCCGACCCTCCCCAGACCGGTCCGACCCGACCCTCCCCAGTCCGGTCCGGTCCGACCCGACCCTCCCCAGACCGGTCCGACCCGACCCTCCCCAGACCGGTCCGACCCGACCCTCCCCAGTCCAGTCCGGTCCGACCCGACCCTCCCCAGACCGGTCCGACCCGACCCTCCCCAGACCGGTCCGACCCGACCCTCCCCAGACCGGTCCGACCCGACCCTCCCCAGACCGGTCCGACCCGACCCTCCCCAGTCCGGTCCGACCCGACCCGACCCTCCCCAGACCGGTCCGACCCGACCCTCCCCAGTCCAGTCCGACCCGACCCTCCCCAGACCGGTCCGACCCGACCCTCCCCAGTCCGGTCCGACCCGACCCTCCCCAGACCGGTCCGACCCGACCCTCCCCAGTCCAGTCCGACCCGACCCTCCCCAGTCCAGTCCGACCCGACCCTCCCCAGACCGGTCCGACCCGACCCTCCCCAGTCCGGTCCGGACCGACCCTCCCCAGTCCGGTCCGACCCGACCCTCCCCAGTCCGGTCCGACCCTCCCCAGTCCGGTCCGACCCTCCCCAGTCCGGTCCGACCCGACCCTCCCCAGTCCGGTCCGACCCGACCCTCCCCAGTCCGGTCCGACCCGACCCTCCCCAGTCCGGTCCGACCCGACCCTCCCCAGTCCGGTCCGACCCGACCCTCCCCAGTCCGGTCCGGACCGACCCTCCCCAGTCCGGTCCGGTCCGACCCTCCCCAGTCCGGTCCGGTCCGACCCTCCCCAGTCCGGTCCGGTCCGGACCGACCCTCCCCAGTCCGGTCCGGTCCGGACCGACCCTCCCCAGTCCGGTCCGGTCCGACCCGACCCTCCCCAGTCCGGTCCGGTCCGACCCGACCCTCCCCAGCCCGGTCCGACCCGACCCTCCCCAGTCCGGTCCGGTCCGGACCGACCCTCCCCAGTCCGAGAACCTTGCATCACTGACCTCCAGAGTGGGCTTCCCATGGCATGCCTTCATCACCGCTGGGTCCTCCAACTCCTGGGCGGCGAGGGAATCGTTCAGTCTTCCCACCGCCTCATCCAGGAGCTTCCACTCCCGTTTCTCCCGCACGGCTCCAGCCCGCGCCTGGTCCGCCCGCTCAGCTGGCTCGACGGGCCCGGGCTGGCTCTTCTCCACGGCCTCGGCCGCTGGCTCGTGCTCCGGCTCCGTCTCGGAGTCGGGCGGGACCTCATCGCCCGAGATGGAGGAGAGGTCCCGCTCGGGGCTCCTCGTCTCCAGGGCCTCACACAGCAGATACAGTTCATCGGTTAGATCTCCAGCAGTCTCAATATCTGACAGAGAGAGAGAGAGAAAGAGAGAGAGAGAAAGAAAAGGGAGACAGAATGTTCCAGAAGGAACGTCTCAGCTATTTCTGCTTCATGACTCCCAGGGCGGGTACAGGGTTAGATACAGAGTAAAGCTCCATCTACACTGTCCCGTCAAACACTCCCAGGGCAGGTACAGGGTTAGATACAGAGTAAAGCTCCCTCTACACTGTCCCATCAAACACTCCCAGGGCAGGTCCAGGGTTAGATACAGAGTAAAGCTCCCTCTACACTGTCCCATCAAACACTCCCAGGGCAGGTACAGCACGGGTTAGATACAGAGTAAAGCTCCCTCTACACTGTCCCATCAAACACTCCCAGGGCAGGTACAGGGTTAGATACAGAGTAAAGCTCCCTCTACACTGTCCCGTCAAACACTCCCAGGGCAGGTACAGGGTTAGATATAGAGTAAAGCTCCCTCCACACTGTCCCATCAAACACTCCCAGGGCAGGTACAGGGTTAGATACAGAGTAAAGCTCCCTCGACACTGTCCCATCAAACACTCCCAGGGCAGGTACAGGGTGAGATACAGAGGAAAGCTCCCTCGACACACACTGTCCCATCAAACACTCCCAGGGCAGGTACAGGGTCAGATACAGAGTAAAGCTCCCTCTACACTGTCCCATCAAACACTCCCAGGGCAGGTACAGGGTTAGATACAGAGTAAAGCTCGCTCTACACTGTCCCGTCAAACACTCCCAGGGCAGGTACAGGGTTAGATACAGAGTAAAGCTCCCTCTACACTGTCCCATCAAACATTCCCAGGGCAGGTACAGGGTTAGATACAGAGTAAAGCTCCCTCTACACTGTCCCGTCAAACACTCCCAGGGCAGGTACAGGGTTAGATACAGAGTAAAGCTCCCTCTACACTGTCCCGTCAAACACTCCCAGGGCAGGTACAGGGTGAGATACAGAGTAAAGCTCCCTCTCCACTGTCCCATCAAACACTCCCAGGGCAGGTACAGGGTTAGATACAGAGTAAAGCTCCCTCTACACTGTCCCATCAAACACTCCCAGGGCAGGTACAGGGTTAGATACAGAGTAAAGCTCCCTCTACACTGTCCCATCAAACACTCCCAGGGCAGGTACAGGGTTAGATACAGAGTAAAGCTCCCTCTACACTGTCCCATCAAACACTCCCAGGGCGGGTACAGGGTTAGATACAGAGTAAAGCTCCCTCTCCACTGTCCCATCAAACACTCCCAGGGCAGGTACAGGGTAAGATACAGAGTAAAGCTCCCTCTACACTGTCCCATCAAACACTCCCAGGGCAGGTACAGGGTTAGATACAGAGTAAAGCTCCCTCTACACTGTCCCATCAAACACTCCCAGGGCAGGTACAGGGTTAGATACAGAGTAAAGCTCCCTCTACACTGTCCCATCAAACACTCCCAGGGCAGGTACAGGGTTAGATACAGAGTAAAGCTCCCTCTACACTGTCCCATCAAACACTCCCAGGGCAGGTACAGGGTTAGATACAGAGTAAGGCTCCCTCTACACTGTCCCATCAAACACTCCCAGGGCAGGTACAGGGTTCGATACAGAGTAAAGCTCCCTCTACACTGTCCCATCAAACACTCCCAGGGCAGGGACAGGGTTAGATACAGAGTAAAGCTCCCTCTACACTGTCCCATCAAACACTCCCAGGGCAGGTACAGGGTTAGATACAGAGTAAAGCTCCCTCTACACTGTCCCGTCAAACACTCCCAGGGCAGGTACAGGGTTAGATACAGAGTAAAGCTCCCTCTACACTGTCCCGTCAAACACTCCCAGGGCAGGTACAGGGTTAGATACAGAGTAAAGCTCCCTCTACACTGTCCCGTCAAACACTCCCAGGGCAGGTACATGGTTAGATACAGAGTAAAGCTCTCCCTATACTGTCCCAAACTCTCCATTAGGACAGTGTATCGAACGCACTGTGAGACCCGGTCCCAGAGGGGGAAAGGACAGTGTATCTAACACACTGAGAGACCCGGTCCCAGAGGGAGAAAGGACAGTGTATCTAACGCACTGTGAGACCAGGTCCCAGAGGGGGAAAGGACAGTGTATCGAACGCACTGTGAGACCCGGTCCCAGAGGGGGAAAGGACAGTGTATCTAACACACTGTGAGACCCGGTCCCAGAGGGGGAAAGGACAGTGCATCTAACACACTGTGAGACCCGGTCCCAGAGGGGGAAAGGACAGTGTATCTAACGCACTGTGAGACCCGGTCCCAGAGGGGGAAAGGACAGTGTATCTAACGCACTGTGAGACCCGGTCCCAGAGGGGGAAAGGACAGTGCATCTAACGCACTGTGAGACCCGGTCCCAGAGGGGGAAAGGACAGTGTATCTAACGCACTGTGAGACCCGGTCCCAGAGGGGGAAAGGACAGTGTATCTAACGCACTGTGAGACCCGGGTCCCAGAGGGGGAAAGGACAGTGTATCTAACGCACTGTGAGAACCGGTCCCAGAGGGGGAAAGGACAGTGTATCTAACGCACTGTGAGACCCGGTCCCAGAGGGGGAAAGGACAGTGTATCTAACGCACTGTGAGACCCGGTCCCAGAGGGGGAAAGGACAGTGTATCTAACACACTGTGAGACCCGGTCCCAGAGGGGGAAAGGACAGTGTATCTAACGCACTGTGAGACCCGGTCCCAGAGGGGGAAAGGACAGTGTATCTAACACACTGTGAGACCCGGTCCCAGAGGGGGAAAGGACAGTGTATCTAACGCACTGTGAGACCCGGTCCCAGAGGGGGAAAGGACAGTGTATCTAACGCACTGTGAGACCCGGTCCCAGAGGGGGAAAGGACAGTGTATCTCACACACTGTGAGACCCGGTCCCAGAGGGGGAAAGGACAGTGTATCTAACGCACTGTGAGACCCGGTCCCAGAGGGGGAAAGGACAGTGTATCTCACACACTGTGAGACCCGGTCCCAGAGGGGGAAAGGACAGTGTATCTAACGCACTGCGAGACCCGGTCCCAGAGGGGGAAAGGACAGTGTATCTAACACACTGTGACACCCGGTCCGAGAGGGGGAAAGGACAGTGTGTCTAACACACTGTGAGACCCGGTCCCAGAGGGGGAAAGGACAGTGTGTCTAACGCACTGAGAGACCCGGTCCCAGAGGGGGAAAGGACAGTGTGTCTAACACACTGTGAGACCCGGTCCCAGAGGGGGAAAGGACAGTGTATCTAACACACTGTGAGACCCGGTCCCAGAGGGGGAAAGGACAGTGTATCTAATAACGTATCGAGTTCCCTGATGTACTCGATACCCCCACCACCCCGTTTGAAGGGCTCTCACCGCCCCCGTGTACAGCCCACCTAATCCAAAGGTCTCCTCGTTGTACAGATCGATGTCCTCATCTTCAGCCATCTCCTGGAGACAGACATCATCATCGAGGAAGAGGAAGTCCTGTCATGGAGAGCAGAGAAACATAATATTACCAAGGACAACCCGAACCGTCCTCGTACGGCACCATTCAGAGATCCACAATATCCCAAAGTCTCAGCTGGGATGAGGTGGCGGCCATTTTATGCACAGCAAGATTCCACAAAACAGCAATTGAGGTAAGTGACCTCAGAATCTTGATTCCTTCGTCAAAAGTGATGTTGGTCGAGGGACAAATATCGGCCCCAGGACCCCGGGGAGAACTCCCCCCTGCTCTTCTTCCAATAGTGCCCGTGGGATTTTACATCCGCCTGAGAGGGCAGACGGGGCCCTCGGTTTAACGTCTCATCCGAAAGACGGCACCTCCGACAGTGCGGCGCTCCCTCAGTACCGACCCTCCGACAGTGCGGCGCTCCCTCAGTACCGACCCTCCGGCAGTGCGGCGCTCCCTCAGTACCGACCCTCCGGCAGTGCGGCGCTCCCTCAGTACCGACCCTCCGGCAGTGCGGCGCTCCCTCAGTACCGACCCTCCGGCAGTGCGGCGCTCCCTCAGTACCGACCCTCCGGCAGTGCGGCGCTCCCTCAGTACCGACCCTCCGGCAGTGC
Organism: Heptranchias perlo; assembly: GCF_035084215.1. Taxonomy (NCBI): domain Eukaryota; kingdom Metazoa; phylum Chordata; class Chondrichthyes; order Hexanchiformes; family Hexanchidae; genus Heptranchias; species Heptranchias perlo. The sequence continues at coordinate 94,173 of NW_027139241.1, read as the reverse complement.
GGCGCTCCCTCAGTACCGACCCTCCGGCAGTGCGGCGCTCCCTCAGTACCGACCCTCCGACAGTGCGGCGCTCCCTCAGTACCGACCCTCCGACAGTGCGGCGCTCCCTCAGTACCGACCCTCCGACAGTGCGGCGCTCCCCTCAGTACCGACCCTCCGACAGTGCGGCGCTCCCTCAGTACCGACCCTCCGACAGTGCGGCGCTCCCTCAGTACCGACCCTCCGACAGTGCGGCGCTCCCTCAGTACCGACCCTCCGACAGTGCGGCGTTCCCTCAGTACCGACCCTCCGACAGTGCGGCGTTCCCTCAGTACCGACCCTCCGACAGTGCGGCGCTCCCTCAGTCCCGACCCTCCGACAGTGCGGCGCTCCCTCAGTACCGACCCTCCGACAGTGCGGCGCTCCCTCAGTACCGACCCTCCGACAGTGCGGCGCACCCTCAGTACCGACCCTCCGACAGTGCGGCGCTCCCTCAGTACCGACCCTCCGACAGTGCGGCGCTCCCTCAGTACCGACCCTCCGACAGTGCGGCGCTCCCTCAGTACCGACCCTCCGACAGTGCGGCGCTCTCCCCCTCCCCCTCCCCCCTCCCCACTCACTCTCCACCCCCCCTCACTCACTCTTCCCCCTCACTCACTCTTCCCCCTCCCCCCCTCACTCTTCCCCCTCCCCCCCTCACTCTTCCCCCTCGCCCCCTCACTCTCCCCTCCCCCCCTCACTCACTCACTCACCCCCCTCCCCCCCTCACCCCCCTCCCCCCCTCACTCACTCTCCCCCTCCCCCCCTCACTCTTCCCCCTCCCCCCTCACTCTTCCCCCTCCCCCCTCACTCTTCCCCTCCCCCCCTCACTCTTCCCCCTCCCCCCCTCACTCACTCACTCACCCCCCTCCCCCCCTCACCCCCCTCCCCCCTCACTCACTCACCCCCCTCCCCCCCTCACTCTTCCCCCTCCCCCCTCACTCTTCCCCTCCCCCCTCACTCCCCTCCCTCACTCACTCACTCACTCTTCCCCCCCTCACTCACTCCCTCCCTCCCCCCTCACTTCACTCCCCTCCCCCCTCACTCACTCCCCTCCCCCCTCACTCACTCCCTCCCCCCCTCACTCTTCCCCCTCCCCCCTCACTCACCCCCCTCCCCCCCTCACTCTTCCCCCTCCCCCCTCACTCTTCCCCTCCCCCCTCACTTCTCCCCCTCCCCCCTCACTCACTCACTCACCCCCTCCCCCCCTCACCCCCCTCCCCCCCTCACTCACTCACCCCCCTCCCCCCCTCACTCTTCCCCCTCCCCCCCTCACTCTTCCCCCTCCCCCCCTCACTCCCCTCCCTCACCTCACTCACTCTTCCCCCTCACTCACTCCCCTCCCCCCTCACTCACTCACTCTTCCCCCCCTCACTCACTCCCCTCCCCCCCTCACTCACTCCCCTCCCCCCTCACTCACTCACCCCCCTCCCCCCCTCACTCTTCCCCTCCCCCTCACTCTTCCCCTCCCCCCTCACTCACTCACTCTTCCCCCCCCTCACTCACTCCCTCCCCCCCTCACTCACTCCCCTCCCCCCCCTCACTCACTCCCCTCCCCCATCCCCCCCCTCACTCTTCCCCCTCCCCTCCCCCTCACTCTTCCCCCTCACCCCCTCACTCTTCCCCCTCCCCCCTCCCCCCCTCACTCTTCCCCT
>NW_027139241.1:0-87500 GCF_035084215.1 Heptranchias perlo | reverse complement strand
ATATATATATATAGAGAGAGAGAGATAGAGAGAGATACAGATATATACATAGAGAGAGAGATAGAGAGATACATATATATATATAGAGATAGAGAGAGATACAGATATATTTATAGAGAGAGAGATACAGATATATATAGAGAGAGAGATAGATAGAGAGAGAGAGATCGAGATATATATATATCGAGAGATAGAGAGAGATACAGATATATATATATAGAGAGAGAGATAGAGAGAGATACAGATATATATTTAGAGAGAGAGATAGAGAGAGATACAGATATTTTTAGAGAGAGATAGATGTAAATATATATATAGAGAGAGAGAGATAGAGAGAGATACAGATATATATAGAGAGAGAGAGATAGAGAGTGATACAGATATACATATAGAGAGAGAGAGATAGAGAGAGATACAGATATATAAAAATAGAGAGATAGAGAGAGATACAGATATACATATAGAGAGAGAGAGATAGAGAGAGATACAGATATATAAAAATAGAGAGATAGAGAGTGATACAGATATACATATAGAGAGAGAGAGTGATAGAGAGAGATACAGATATATAAAAATAGAGAGATAGAGAGTGATACAGATATATATATAGAGAGAGAGAGAGATAGAGAGAGATACAGATATATAAAAATAGAGAGAGAGAGAGAGAGAGATACAGATATATATATAGAGAGAGAGATTGAGAGAGATACAGATATATGTATGTTGAGAGAGAGATAGAGAGAGATACAGATATATATATATAGAGATAGAGAGAGATACAGATATATATATAGAGAGATAGAGAGAGATACAGATATATATATAGAGAGAGAGATAGAGAGAGATACAGATATATGTATGTTGAGAGAGAGATGGAGAGAGATACAGATATATATATAGAGAGAGAGATAGAGAGAGATACAGATATATGTATGTTGAGAGAGAGATGGAGAGAGATACAGATATATATATATAGAGAGATAGAGAGAGATACAGATATATATATAGAGAGAGAGATAGAGAGAGATACAGATATATGTATGTTGAGAGAGAGATGGAGAGAGATACAGATATATATATATAGAGAGATAGAGATACAGATATATAAAAATAGAGAGAGAGATAGAGAGAGATACAGATATATATATAGAGAGAGAGATTGAGAGAGATACAGATATATGTATGTTGAGAGAGAGATAGAGAGAGATACAGATATATGTATGTTGAGAGAGAGATAGATAGAGATACAGATATACATATAGAGAGATAGAGAGAGATACAGATATATATATAGAGAGATAGAGAGAGATACAGATATATATATAGAGAGAGAGATAGAGAGAGATACAGATATATATATATAGAGAGAGATAAAGAGAGATACAGATATATTTCGATAGAGAGAGAGAGAGATGGAGAGAGATACAGATATATATATAGAGAGAGAGATAGAGGGAGATACAGATATATATATAGAGAGAGAGATAGAGGGAGATACAGATATATATATATAGAGAGAGAGATAGAGAGAGATACAGATATATATATATAGAGAGAGAGAGATAGAGATACAGATATGTATGGAGAGAGAGATAGAGAGAGATACAGATATGTATATATATATATAGAGAGAGAGATAGAGATACAGATATATATATATATAGAGAGAGAGATAGAGATACAGATATATATATATAGAGAGAGAGATAGAGAGAGATACAGATATATATATAAAGAGAGAGAGAGATAGAGAGAGATACAGATATATATATAGAGAGAGAGAGATAGAGAGAGATACAGATATATATATAAAGAGAGAGAGAGATAGAGAGAGATACAGATATATATAAAGAGAGAGAGAGATAGAGAGAGATACAGATATATATATATAGAGAGAGAGATGGAGAGAGATACAGATATATACATAGTGAGAGAGAGAGAGAGAGAGAGAGATAGATCGAGAGAGATCGAGATATATATATAGAGAGAGGTACAGAGAGATACAGATATATATCGAGAGATAGAGAGAGATACAGATATATATATATAGAGAGAGATAGAGAGAGATACAGATATATATATAGAGAGGGAGAGAGATAGAGAGAGATACAGATATATATTTAGAGAGAGATACAGATATTTTTAGAGAGAGATAGATATACATATATATATGGAGAGAGAGAGATAGAGATGGAGAGTACAAATATATTCAGAGAGAGAGATAGAGAGAGATACAGATATATATATAGAGAGAGAGATAGAGAGAGATACAGATATATAAAAATAGAGAGATAGAGAGAGATACAGATATATATATATATATGGAGAGAGAGAGAGATACAGATATAAATAGAGAGAGAGATAGAGAGAGGTACAGATCTATATATAGAGAGAGAGATTGAGTGAGCTACAGATGTATATATATATATAGAGAGAGAGAGATAGAGATACAGATATATATATAGAGAGATAGAGAGATAGAGAGAGATACAGATATATATATAGAGAGAGAGAGATAGAGAGAGATACAGATATATATATAGAGAGAGAGAGATAGAGAGAGATACAGATATATATACATCGAGAGAGATAGAGAGAGATACAGATATATATATATGGAGTGAGAGATAGAGAGAGATACAGATATATAAATAGAGATAGAGACAGAGTGAGATACAGATATATATATAGAGAGAGAGAGATAGAGAGAGATACAGATATATATATATATATGGAGAGAGAGAGAGATACAGATATAAATAGAGAGAGAGAGATAGAGAGAGATACAGATATATATAGAGAGAGAGATAGAGAGAGATACAGATATATATATATATATGGAGAGAGAGAGAGATACAGATATAAATAGAGAGAGAGAGATAGAGAGAGATACAGATATATATATAGAGAGAGAGATAGAGAGCGATACAGATATATATAGAGAGAGAGAGATAGAGAGAGATACAGATATATATATATATATATGGAGAGAGAGAGAGAGAGATACAGATATAAATAGAGAGAGAGAGATAGAGAGAGATACAGATATATATATAGAGAGAGAGATCGAGAGAGATACAGATATATATAGAGAGAGATAGAGAGAGATACAGATATATATATATATATATATGGAGAGAGAGAGAGAGAGATACAGATATATATAGAGAGAGATAGAGAGAGATACAGATGTATATTTTTATATATTGAGAGAGATATACAGATATATATTGTGAGAGATACACACATGGAGAGAGATATATCCAGAGATAGAGAGAGAGAGAGAGAGAGATAGATATATATGGAGAGAGATATACACATAGAGAGAGATATACAGATAGAGATGGAGAGAGAGGTATACAGATGGAGAGAGATATAGATAGATGGAGAGAGATAGAGAGAGAGAGATCTAAACAGATAATAATAGAGATATAGATGGAGAGAGAGATACAGATGGAGAGAGAGTTATAGATAGAGAGATATACATGGAGACAAATAAACATAGAGAGAGATACTGATATAGATCGATAGATAGAGAGAAATATATAAATGGAGAGATAGATGGTGAGAGAGATACAGATCGAGATAGAGAGATAGCTAGAGAGAGACATCTACAGATAGAGAGATAGATAGAGAGAGATAGATAGATAGAGAGAGATAGATAGTGAGAGAGATACAGATAGAGATAGAGAGAGAGATAGAGACATATACAGATAGAGAGATAGATAGAGAGATAGAGATAGATAGTGAGAGAGATAGAGATAGAGAGAGAGATAGATGGGGAAAGATATACAGATAGAGAGAGTTAGATGGAGAGAGATGTATACAGACAGAGGTGGAGAGATTGATAGATGGAGAGATAGATAGAGAGAGATACAGATAGAGATAGAGAGAGATAGATAGAGAGAGAGATTCAATTAGAGATAGAGAGAGATACAGATGGAGATAGATAGAGATATACAAATAGAGAGAGGTAGATAGAGAGAGATACAGATAGAAAGAGAGATAGAAAGAGAGAGATACAGATAGAGATAGAGAGAGGGATAGATGGAGAGAGAGATACAGATAGAGAGAGATACAGATAGAGAGAGAGATAGATAGAGAGAGATATCCAGATAGAGAGACAGATAGAGAGAGATGTACAGATAGAGAGAGAGATACAGATCGAGAGAAACAGATAGAGAGATATAGAGAGAAAGATACAGACAGAGAGAGATATAGATAGAGAGATACAGATAGAGATAGAGAGAGAGATAGATAGAGAGAGAGATACAGATAGAGAGAGATACAGATAGACTCGTCGTTTTGAGCCCAGGACCTTGTGTTCTGTGAGCAGTTTCTGTTCTCGGTGAGAAAGTATTGATCTAATGAGACATTTGTGCAGTGGAATTCCTTGTCCGACTTTGTTCCCGTGGATTGTTGGGGTCTGAATTAACGGGAAGTCTCCCTGTCTCCAAAATTGTCTAACCATTCCGTTTCCCCTGTGCTCTTTAGGTAGGATGGGACTGAGAGGTACTAAAGTGACTATGCCATTCCGTACTGAGATACCATGTCCGTATAGACAGAGAGATATATACAGATAGAGAGATACAGATAGAGAGAGAGAGAGAGAGAGATAGATAGAGAGATATACAGATAGATAGAGAGAGATACAGATAGAAAGATACAGATAGAGAGAAAGAGAGAGATAGAGAGATATACAGATAGAGAGAGAGAGAGATACAAATAGAGAGATATATAAATAGAGATAGAGAAAGAGATAGATAGAGAGAGATAGAGGTATAGATAGAGAGATAAATGGATAGATAGATAGACAGATAGGTAAATAGTTAGATAGATAAATGGATAGAGAGAGAGATGGATAGAGAGACAGGTGGATAGATAGAGAGATGGAGAGAGAGAGAGATGGATAGAGAGACAGGTGGATAGAGAGACAGGTGGATAGAGACAGGTGGATAGAGAGAGAGATGGATAGAGAGACAGGTGGATAGAGAGAGATGGATAGAGAGACAGGTGGATAGAGAGAGATGGATAGAGAGACAGATGGATAGAGAGACAGATGGATAGATAGTGAGATGGATAGAGAGAGAGATGGATAGAGAGACAGATGGATAGAGAGACAGATGGATAGATAGTGAGATGGAGAGAGAGACAGATAGATAGAGAGAGACAGATAGATAGAGAGACAGATGGATAGATAATGAGATGGAGAGAGAGAGACAGATGGATAGAGAGAGAGATGGATAGAGAGAGAGATGGATAGAGAGAGAGATGGATAGAGAGACAGATGGATAGATAGTGAGATGGATAGAGAGACAGATGGATAGAGAGACAGATGGATAGAGAGACAGATGGATAGATAGTGAGATGGATAGAGAGACAGGTGGATAGAGAGAGAGATGGATAGAGAGAGAGATGGATAGAGAGAGAGATGGATAGAGAGAGAGATGGATAGAGAGAGAGATGGAGAGAGAGACAGATGGAGAGAGAGACAGATGGATAGATAGTGAGATGGAGAGAGAGACAGATGGATAGAGAAAGAGATGGATAGAGAGAGATGGATAGAGAGAGAGATGGATAGAGAGAGAGATGGATAGAGAGAGAGATGGATAGAGAGAGATGGATAGATAGAGATGGAGTGAGAGACAGATGGATAGAGAGAGATGGATAGAGAGAGATGGATAGAGAGAGAGATGGATAGAGAGAGATGGATAGAGAGAGAGATGGATAGAGAGAGAGATGGATAGAGAGAGAGATGGATAGAGAGAGAGATGGATAGAGAGACAGATGGATAGAGAGAGAGATGGATAGAGAGACAGGTGGATAGAGAGAGAGATGGATAGAGAGACAGATGGATAGAGAGAGAGATGGATAGAGAGAGAGATGGATAAAGAGAGACAGGTGGATAAAGAGAGAGAGATGGATAGAGAGACAGGTGGATAGAGAGACAGGTGGATAAAGGGAGTGATGGATAGAGAGAGAGATGGATAGACAGATAGAAAGATTTGATAGAGAGATAGATATACAAATAGAAATAAAGAGATAGATAGAAGAAGGGGAGAGAGAGATAGATAGATGGGAGCGAGTCAGGGAGAGATAGATAGATAGACAGGGAGAGATGCAGAGTGATAGATGCATCGATAGACAGATAGAAGGGAGATATAGATAGATAGACAGAAGGGAGAGAGACAGGGAGAGATGGAGAATGATAGATAGATAGATAGATAGACAGAAGGGAGAGATAGATAGATATATAGATAGCAGAGAGAGACACACACAACAAGAGAGTAGACAGAAACAGAAAACGGGGTGGGAGACAGAGAGAAAGAAAGAGGGGTGAGAAAGACTGATAGTGAGAGAGAGGAGGAGAGGTAGAGGTATTGAGGGAGTGAGGGGGAGTGACAGAGAGGGAGATATAGTGAGTAAAAGAGAGATAGAGGAGAGGGTGAAAGTAAGAAAGAGAGAGTGCGGGAGAGAGAGAATGAGGCAGAGACCGCAAGGGGAGAGATAGAGAAAGAGAGACGGTGATGGAGATAGAGAGGGATAGAGAAGGAGGGAGATAGTGAGGGAGAGAGAGAGGGGAGGAATAGAGGGAGAAAAGGGGAGAGATGGAGAGAGATAGAGAGGGAGTGAGAGAGGGGCAGAGAGAGAGAGAGAGAGGGGGGGAGATAAAGAGAAGGTAATAGAGAGGGAGAGAGAGAGGGATTGATAGAGCCAGAGAGAGGGGGGACGGAGTCAGAGAGAGAGAGGGGGATCGAGGCACAAAGAGAAAGAGAGAGAGAGAGATTTATACAGGAGGGAGCTGAGTATATGTTTTAATGCTAGCCCCTCCTCCATAGGGAGGCGGGGGCTGTGCCCATGGGCCCCTCCATTCCTGCCACACCCTTCACGTCATAACCCCAAGGCAGAGCTGGCCGGAGGGTTATTCGACCACGGGGGGCATCGCGGCAGAGCCCAACCCCAGCCGTGTTTTCCTCCCGGCCCCCCCCCCCCCGCCCCCGGCAAACCCGACCGCAGACCCCGGCCCCCCCCAAAAGGCCAGGCAATCTCCCACCCACCCTGGGACCATGAACACCGCCTCCGTTGGCTACAGCCCCAGGGATGCTGAGACCCAAAATCGTAGGGGCCCGCAATCGCCACGGTCCGAGCCGCAAAGCCATTCTGATTCCAGGAGGGGTTGGGGTTGGGGTGGGACGGGGGTGCAGGCCTCCTGCGGGCCAGTGACTCGCAGCAGGCAGTATAGGCAGGTCCCGAACCCATGGGCTCATGGCCTGCATCGCTGTTGCTTCCCGCGACTCACAATGGGACAACCCAGGGAGGTGTCACAATGAAACCAGGGTTACATCAGGGACGACGTCAGAGGAGGGAGGGGGCAAGAGGCCCCACCCAAAACAAGCCGGCCCCCTCCCCGCCTCAGCACCACACAGACACACACAAAGGGACACACACACGTGCCCCTCCCCTCACTCGTCTGTGGAACGCGGACCAACCAAGAGAGATTCGGTGCAGGAGAAGGAGAGAGCGGGACATTCATAGGGCGACAAGGTATCGGAACAAACCGCGCGCGGGGCAGAGAGGGGGAGAGATCGACCTTTACTCTGTGTCTAATCCTGTACCTGCCCCTGGGAGTGTTTGATGGGACAGTGTAGAGGGAGCTTTACTCTGTATCTAACCCTGTACCTGCCCTGGGAGTGTTTGACGGGACAGTGTAGAGGGAGCTTTACTCTGTATCTAACCCTGTACCTGCCCTGGGAGTGTTTGATGGGACAGTGTAGAGGGAGCTTTACTCTGTATCTAACCCTGTACCTGCCCTGGGAGTGTTTGATGGGACAGTGTAGAGGGAGCTTTACTCTGTATCTAACCCTGTACCTGCCCTGGGAGTGTTTGACGGGACAGTGTAGAGGGAGCTTTACTCTGTATCTAACCCTGTACCTGCCCTGGGAGTGTTTAACGGGACAGTGTAGAGGGAGCTTCAATCTGTATCTAACCCTGTACCTGCCCTGGGAGTGTTTGATGGGACAGTGTAGAGGGAGCTTTACTCTGTGTCTAACCCTGTACCTGCCCTAGGAGTGTTTGACGGGACAGTGTAGAGGGAGCTCTACTCTGTATCTAACCCTGTACCTGCCCTGGGAGTGTTTGAAGGGACAGTGTAGAGGGAGCTTTACTCTGCATCTAACCCTGTACCTGTCCTGGGAGTGTTTGATGGGACAGTGTAGAGGGAGCTTTACTCTGTATCTAACCCTGTACCTGCCCTGGGAGTGTTTGATGGGACAGTGTAGAGGGAGCTTTACTCTGTATCTAACCCTGTACCTGCCCTGGGAGTGTTTGACGGGACAGTGTAGAGGGAGCTTTACTCTGTATCTAAACCTGTACCTGCCCTGGGAGTGTTTGATGGGACAGTGCAGAGGGAGCTATACTCTGTATCTAACCCTGTACCTGACCCTGGGAGTGTTTGATGGGACAGTGTAGAGGGAGCTTTACTCTGTATCTAACCCTGTACCTGCCCTGGGAGTGTTTGATGGGACAGTATAGAGGGAGCTTTACTCTGTATCTAACCCATGCTGTACCTGCCCTGGGAGTGTTTGATGGGACAGTATAGAGGGAGCTTTACTCTGTATCTAACCCTGTACCTGCCCTGGGAGTGTTTGATGGGACAGTGTAGAGGGAGCTTTACTCTGTATCTAACCCTGTACCTGCCCTGGGAGTGTTTGATGGGACAGTATAGAGGGAGCTTTACTCTGTATCTAACCCTGTACCTGCCCTGGGAGTGTTTGATGGGACAGTATAGAGGGAGCTTTACTCTGTATCTAACCCTGTACCTGCCCTGGGAGTGTTTGATGGGACAGTGTAGAGGGAGCTTTACTCTGTATCTAACCCTGTACCTGCCCTGGGAGTGTTTGATGGGACAGTGTAGAGGGAGCTTTACTCTGTATCTAACCCTGTACCTGCCCCTGGGAGTGTTTGATAGGACAGTGTAGAGGGAGCATTATTCTGTATCTAACCCTGTACCTGCCCCTGGGAGTGTTTGATGGGACAGTGTAGAGGGAGCTTTACTCTGTATCTAACCCTGTACCTGCCCTGGGAGTGTTTGATGGGACAGTGTAGAGGGAGCTTTACTCTCTATCTAACCCTGCACCTGCACCTTGGAGTGTTTGACGGGACAGTGTAGAGGGAGCTTTACTCTGTATCTAACCCTGCACCTGCCCTGGGAGTGTTTGACGGGACAGTGCAGAGGGAGATTTACTCTGTATCTAACCCTGTACCTGCCCTGGGAGTGTTTGACGGGACAGTGTAGAGGGATCTTTACTCTGTATCTAACCCTGTACCGGCCCAGGGAGTGTTTGACGGGACAGAGTAGAGTGAGCTTTACTCTGTGTCTAACCCTGTACCTGCCCTGGGAGTGTTTGATGGGACAGTGTAGAGGGAGCTTTACTCTGTATTTAACCCTGTACCTGCTCTGGGAGTGTTTGATGGGACAGTGTAGAGGGAGCTTTACTCTGTATCTAACCCTGTGCCTGCCCTGGGAGTGTTTGATGGGACAGTGTAGAGGGAGCTTTGCTCTGTATCTAACCCTGTACCTGCCCTGGGAGTGTTGGATGGGACAGTGTAGAGGGAGCTTTACTCTGTATCTAACCCTCTACCTGCCCTGGGAGTGTTTGATGGGACAGTGTAGAGGGAGCTTTGCTCTGTATCTAACCCTGTACCTGCCCTGGGAGTGTTTGATGGGACAGTATAGAGGGAGCTTTACTCTGTATCTCACCCTCTACCTGCCCTGGAAGTGTTTGATGGGACAGTGTAGAGGGAGCTTTACTCTGTATCTAACCCTGTACCTGCCCTGGGAGTGTTTCATGGGACAGCATCGAGGGAGCTTTACTCTGTATCTCACCCTCTACCTGCCCTGGAAGTGTTTGATGGGACAGTGTAGAGGGAGCTTTACTCTGTCTCTGACCCTGCACCTGCCCCTGGGAGTGTTTGACGGGACAGTGTAGAGGGAGCTTTACTCTGTATCTCACCCATGCTGTCCCTGCCCTGGGAGTGTTTGATGGGACAGTATAGAGGGAGCTTTACTCTGTATCTAACCCTGTACCTGCCCTGGGAGTGTTTGACGGGACAGTGTAGAGGGAGCTTTACTCTGTATCTAACCCTGTACCTGCCCTGGGAGTGTTTGATGGGACAGTCTCGAGGGAGCTTTACTCTGTATCTAACCCTGTACCTGCCATGGGAGTGTTTGACGGGACAGTGTAGAGGGAGCTTTACTCTGTATCTAACCCTGTACCTGCCCTGGGAGTGTTTGATGGGACAGTGTAGAGGGAGCTTTACTCTGTATCTAACCCTGTGCCTGCCCTGGGAGTGTTTGATGGGACAGTGTAGAGGGAGCTTTGCTCTGTATCTAACCCTGTACCTGCCCTGGGAGTGTTTGATGGGACAGTGTAGAGGGAGCTTTACTCTGTATCTAACCATCTACCTGCCCTGGGAGTGTTTGATGGGACAGTGTAGAGGGAGCTTTGCTCTGTATCTAACCCTGTACCTGCCCTGGGAGTGTTTGATGGGACAGTATAAAGGGAGCTTTACTCTGTATCTCACCCTCTACCTGCCCTGGAAGTGTTTGATGGGACAGTGTAGAGGGAGCTTTACTCTGTATCTAACCCTGTACCTGCCCTGGGAGTGTTTGATGGGACAGCATAGAGGGAGCTTTACTCTGTATCTCACCCTCTACCTGCCCTGGAAGTGTTTGATGGGACAGTGTAGAGGGAGCTTTACTCTGTCTCTGACCCTGTACCTGCCCCTGGGAGTGTTTGACGGGACAGTGTAGAGGGAGCTTTACTCTGTATCTATCCCATGCTGTCCCTGCCCTGGGAGTGTTTGATGGGACAGTATAGAGGGAGCTTTACTCTGTATCTAACCCTGTACCTGACCTGGGAGTGTTTGATGGGACAGTGTAGAGGGAGCTTTACTCTGTATCTAACCCTGTACCTGCCCTGGGAGTGTTTGATGGGACAGTCTCGAGGGAGCTTTACTCTGTATCTAACCCTGTACCTGCCATGGGAGTGTTTGACGGGACAGTGTAGAGGGAGCTTTACTCTGTATCTAACCCTGTACCTGCCCTAGGAGTGTTTGATGGGACAGTGTGGAGGGAGCTTTACTCTGAATCGAACCCTGTACCTGCACTGGGAGTGTTTGACGGGACAGTGTAGAGGGAGCTTCACTCTGTATCTAACCTGTGTTGTACCGGCCCTGGGAGTGTTTGACGGGACAGTGTAGAGGGATCTTTACTCTGTATCTAACCCTGTACCGGCCCAGGGAGTGTTTGACGGGACAGAGCAGAGTGAGCTTTGCTCTGTGTCTAACCCTGTACCTGCCCTGGGAGTGTTTGATGGGACAGTGTAGAGGGAGCTTTACTCTGTATCTAACCCTGTACCTGCCCTGGGAGTGTTTGACGGGACAGTGTAGAGGGAGCTTTACTCTGTATCTAACCCTGTACCTGCCCTGGGAGTGTTTGATGGGACAGTGTAGAGGGAGCTTTACTCTGTATCTAACCCTGTACCTGCACTGGGAGTGTTTGATGGGACAGTCGAGAGGGAGTTTTACTCTGTATCGAACCCTGTACCTGCCCTGGGAGTGTTTGATGGGACAGTGTAGAGGGAGCTTTACTCTGTATCTAACCCTGTACCTGCCCTGGGAGTGTTTGACGGGACAGTGTAGAGGGAGCTTTACTCTGTATCTAACCCTGTACCTGCCCTGGGAGTGTTTGATGGGACAGTGTAGAGGGAGCTTTACTCTGTATCTAACCCTGTACCTGCCCTGGGAGTGTTTGATGGGACAGTGTGGAGGGAGCTTTTCTCTGTATCTAACCCTGTACCTGCCCTGGGAGTGTTTGATGGGACAGTGCAGAGGGAGCTTTACTCTGTATCTAACCCTGTACCTGCCCTGGGAGTGTTTGATGGGACAGTGTAGAGGGAGCTTTACTCTGTATCTAACCCTGTACCTGCCCTGGGAGTGTTTGATGGGACAGTGTAGAGGGAGCTTTACTCTGTATCTCACCCTGTACCTGCCCTGGGAGTGTTTGATGGGACAGTGTGGAGGGAGCTTTACTCTGTATCTAACCCTGTACCTGCCCTGGGAGTGTTTGATGGGACAGTGTAGAGGGAGCTTTACTCTGTATCTAACCCTGTACCTGCCCTGGGAGTGTTTGATGGGACAGTATAGAGGGAGCTTTACTCTGTATCTAACCCATGCTGTACCTGCCCTGGGAGTGTTTGACGGGACAGTGTAGAGGGAGCTTTACTCTGTATCTAACCCTGTACCTGCCCTGGGAGTGTTTGATGGGACAGTATAGAGGGAGCTTTACTCTGTATCTAACCCTGTACCTGCCCTGGGAGTGTTTGATGGGACAGTGTAGAGGGAGCTTTACTCTGTATCTAACCCTGTACCTGCCCTGGGAGTGTTTGATGGGACAGTATAGAGGGAGCTTTACTCTGTATCTAACCCTGTACCTGCCCAGGGAGTGTTTGATGGGACAGTATAGAGGGAGCTTTACTCTGTATCTAACCCTGTACCTGCCCTGGGAGTGTTTGATGGGACAGTGTAGAGGGAGCTTTACTCTGTATCTAACCCTGTACCTGCCCTGGGAGTGTTTGATGGGACAGTGTAGCCGGAGCTTTACTCTGTATCTAACCCTGTACCTGCCCCTGGGAGTGTTTGATAGGACAGTGTAGAGGGAGCATTATTCTGTGTCTAACCCTGTACCTGCCCCTGGGAGTGTTTGATGGGACAGTGTAGAGGGAGCTTTACTCTGTATCTAACCCTGTACCTGCCCTGGGAGTGTTTGATGGGACAGTGTAGAGGGAGCTTTACTCTCTATCTAACCCTGCACCTGCACCTTGGAGTGTTTGACGGGACAGTGTAGAGGGAGCTTTACTCTGTATCTAACCCTGCACCTGCCCTGGGAGTGTTTGACGGGACAGTGCAGAGGGAGATTTACTCTGTATCTAACCCTGTACCTGCCCTGGGAGTGTTTGACGGGACAGTGTAGAGGGATCTTTACTCTGTATCTAACCCTGTACCGGCCCAGGGAGTGTTTGACGGGACAGAGTAGAGTGAGCTTTACTCTGTGTCTAACCCTGTACCTGCCCTGGGAGTGTTTGATGGGACAGTGTAGAGGGAGCTTTACTCTGTATTTAACCCTGTACCTGCTCTGGGAGTGTTTGATGGGACAGTGTAGAGGGAGCTTTACTCTGTATCTAACCCTGTGCCTGCCCTGGGAGTGTTTGATGGGACAGTGTAGAGGGAGCTTTGCTCTGTATCTAACCCTGTACCTGCCCTGGGAGTGTTGGATGGGACAGTGTAGAGGGAGCTTTACTCTGTATCTAACCCTCTACCTGCCCTGGGAGTGTTTGATGGGACAGTGTAGAGGGAGCTTTGCTCTGTATCTAACCCTGTACCTGCCCTGGGAGTGTTTGATGGGACAGTATAGAGGGAGCTTTACTCTGTATCTCACCCTCCACCTGCCCTGGAAGTGTTTGATGGGACAGTGTAGAGGGAGCTTTACTCTGTATCTAACCCTGTACCTGCCCTGGGAGTGTTTCATGGGACAGCATAGAGGGAGCTTTACTCTGTATCTCACCCTCTACCTGCCCTGGAAGTGTTTGATGGGACAGTGTAGAGGGAGCTTTACTCTGTCTCTGACCCTGTACCTGCCCCTGGGAGTGTTTGACGGGACAGTGTAGAGGGAGCTTTACTCTGTATCTCACCCATGCTGTCCCTGCCCTGGGAGTGTTTGATGGGACAGTATAGAGGGAGCTTTACTCTGTATCTAACCCTGTACCTGCCCTGGGAGTGTTTGACGGGACAGTGTAGAGGGAGCTTTACTCTGTATCTAACCCTGTACCTGCCCTGGGAGTGTTTGATGGGACAGTCTCGAGGGAGCTTTACTCTGTATCTAACCCTGTACCTGCCATGGGAGTGTTTGACGGGACAGTGTAGAGGGAGCTTTACTCTGTATCTAACCCTGTACCTGCCCTGGGAGTGTTTGATGGGACAGTGTAGAGGGAGCTTTACTCTGTATCTAACCCTGTACCTGCCCTGGGAGTGTTTGATGGGACAGTGTAGAGGGAGCTTTACTCTGTATCTAACCATCTACCTGCCCTGGGAGTGTTTGATGGGACAGTGTGGAGGGAGCTTTGCTCTGTATCTAACCCTGTACCTGCCCTGGGAGTGTTTGATGGGACAGTATAGAGGGAGCTTTACTCTGTATCTAACCCTGTACCTGCCCTGGAAGTGTTTGATGGGACAGTGTAGAGGGAGCTTTACTCTGTATCTCACCCTCTACCTGCCCTGGAAGTGTTTGATGGGACAGTGTAGAGGGAGCTTTACTCTGTATCTAACCCTGTACCTGCCCTGGGAGTGTTTGATGGGACTGCATAGAGGGAGCTTTACTCTGTATCTCACCCTCTACCTGCCCTGGAAGTGTTTGATGGGACAGTGTAGAGGGAGCTTTACTCTGTCTCTGACCCTGTACCTGCCCCTGGGAGTGTTTGACGGGACAGTGTAGAGGGAGCTTTACTCTGTATCTAACCCATGCTGTCCCTGCCCTGGGAGTGTTTGATGGGACAGTATAGAGGGAGCTTTCCTCTGTATCTAACCCTGTACCTGACCTGGGAGTGTTTGATGGGACAGTGTAGAGGGAGCTTTACTCTGTATCTAACCCTGTACCTGCCCTGGGAGTGTTTGATGGGACAGTGTGGAGGGAGCTTTACTCTGAATCGAACCCTGTTCCTGCACTGGGAGTGTTTGACGGGACAGTGTGGAGGGAGCTTTACTCTGTATCTAACCTGTGTTGTACCGGCCCTGGGAGTGTTTGACGGGACAGTGTAGAGGGATCTTTACTCTGTATCTAACCCTGTACCGGCCCAGGGAGTGTTTGACGGGACAGAGTAGAGTGAGCTTTGCTCTGTGTCTAACCCTGTACCTGCCCTGGGAGTGTTTGATGGGACAGTGTCGAGGGATCTTTACTCTGTATGTAACCCTGTACCGGCCCAGGGAGTGTTTGACGGGACAGAGTAGAGTGAGCTTTACTCTGTTTCTAACCCTGTACCTGCCCTGGGAGTGTTTGATGGGACAGTGTGGAGGGAGCTTTACTCTGTTTTTAACCCTGTACCTGCTCTGGGAGTGTTTGATGGGACAGAGTAGAGGGAGCTTTACTCTGTATCTAATCCTGTACCTGCCCTGGGAGAGTTTGACTGGACAGTGTAGAGGGAGCTTAACTCTGTATCTAACCCTGTACCTGCCCTGGGAGTGTTTGACGGGACAGTGTAGAGGGAGCTTTACTCTGTATCTAACCCTGTACCTGCCCTGGGAGTGTTTGATGGGACAGTGTGGAGGGAGCTTTACTCTGTATCTAACCCTGTACCTGCCCTGGGAGTGTTTGATGGGACAGTTTAGAGGGAGTTTTACTCTGTATTTAACCCTGTACCTGCCCTGGGAGTGTTTGATGGGACAGTGTAGAGGGAGCTTTACTCTGTATCTAACCCTGTACCTGCCCTGGGAGTGTTTGACGGGACAGTGTAGAGGGAGCTTTTCTCTGTATCTAACCCTGTACCTGCCCTGGGAGTGTTTGATGGGACAGTGTGGAGGGAGCTTTACTCTGTATCTAACCCTGTACCTGCCCTGGGAGTGTTTGATGGGACAGTGTAGAGGGACTTTTACTCTGTATCTAACCCTGTACCTGCCCTGGGAGTGTTTGACGGGACAGTGTAGAGGGAGCTTTTCTCTGTATCTAACCCTGTACCTGCCCTGGGAGTGTTTGATGGGACAGTGTAGAGGGAGCTTTACTCTGTATCTAACCCTGTACCTGCCCTGGGAGTGTTTGATGGGACAGTGTAGAGGGAGCTTTACTCTGTATCTAACCCTGTACCTGCCCTGGGAGTGTTTGATGGGACAGTATAGAGGGAGCTTTACTCTGTATCTCACCCTCTACCTGCCCTGGAAGTGTTTGATGGGACAGTGTAGAGGGAGCTTTACTTTGTATCTAACCCTGTACCTGCCCTGGGAGTGTTTGACGGGACAGTGCAGAGGGAGCTTTACTCTGTATCTAACCCTGTACCTGCCCTGGGAGTGTTTGATGGGACAGTATAGAGGGAGCTTTACTCTGTATCTCACCCTCTACCTGCCCTGGAAGTGTTTGATGGGACAGTGTAGAGGGAGCTTTACTCTGTCTCTGACCCTGTACCTGCCCCTGGGAGTGTTTGACGGGACAGTGTAGAGGGAGCTTTACTCTGTATCGAACCCTGTACCTGCCCCTGGGAGTGTTTGACGGGACAGTGCAGAGGGAGCTTGACTCTGTATCTAACCCATGCTGTCCCTGCCCTGGGAGTGTTTGATGGGACAGTACAGAGGGAGCTTCACTCTGTATCTAACCCTGTACCTGCCCCGGGAGTGTTTGAAGGGACAGTGTAGAGGGAGCTTTACTCTGTATCTAACGCTGTACCTGCCCTGGGAGTGTTTGATGGGACAGTGTAGAGGGAGCTTTACTCTGTATCTAACCCTGTATCTGCCCTGGGAGTGTTGGATGGGACAGTGTAGAGGGAGCTTTACTCTGTATCTAACCCTGTACCTGCCCTGGGAGTGTTTGACGGGACAGTGTAGAGGGAGCTTTACTCTGTATCTAACCCTGTACCTGCCCTGGGAGTGTTTGATGGGACAGTGTAGAGGGACTTTTACTCTGTATCTAACCCTGTCCCTGCCCTGGGAGTGTTTGAAGGGACAGTGTAGAGGGAGCTTTACTCTGTATCTAACCCTGTACCTGCCCTGGGAGTGTTTGACGGGATAGTGCAGACGCAGCTTTACTCTGTATCTAACCCTGTACCTGCCCTGGGAGTGTTTGATGGGACAGTATAGAGGGAGCTTTACTCTGTATCTCACCCTCTACCTGCCCTGGAAGTGTTTGATGGGACAGTGCAGAGGGAGCTTTACTCTGTCTCTGACCCTGTACCTGCCCCTGGGAGTGTTTGACGGGACAGTGTAGAGGGAGCTTTACTCTGTATCTAACCCTGTACCTGCCCCTGGGAGTGTTTGACGGGACAGTGTAGAGGGAGCTTTACTCTGTATCTAACCCATGCTGTCCCTGCCCTGGGAGTGTTTGATGGGAAAGTATAGAAGGAGCTTTACTCTGTATCTAACCCTGTACCTGCCCTGGGAGTGTTTGACGGGACAGTGTAGAGGGAGCTTTACTCTGTATCTAACCCTGTACCTGCCCTGGGAGTGTTTGATGGGACAGTGTCGAGGGAGCTTTACTCTGTATCTAACCCTGTACCTGCCATGGGAGTGTTTGACGGGACAGTGTAGAGGGAGCTTTACTCTGTATCTAACCCTGTACCTGCCCTGGGAGTGTTTGATGGGACAGTGTGGAGGGAGCTTTACTCTGAATCGAACCCTGTACCTGCCCTGGGAGTGTTTGATGGGACAGTGTAGAGGGAGCTTCACTCTGTATCTAACCTGTGTTCTACCGGCCCTGGGAGTGTTTGACGGGACACTGTAGAGGGATCTTTACTCTGTATCTAACCCTGTACCGGCGCAGGGACTGTTTGACGGGACAGAGTAGAGTGAGCTTTGCTCTGTGTCTAACCCTGTACCTGCCCTGGGAGTGTTTGATGGGACAGTGTAGAGGGATCTTTACTCTGTATGTAACCCTGTACCGGCCCAGGGAGTGTTTGACGGGACAGAGTAGAGTGAGCTTTACTCTGTTTCTAACCCCGTACCTGCCCTGGGAGTGTTTGATGGGACAGTGTAGAGGGAGCTTTACTCTGTATCTAACCCATGCTGTCCCTGCCCTGGGAGTGTTTGATGGGACAGTACAGAGGGAGCTTCACTCTGTATCTAACCCTGTACCTACCCCGGGAGTGTTTGAAGGGACAGTGTAGAGGGAGCTTTACTCTGTATCTAACCCTGTACCTGCCCTGGGAGTGTTTGATGGGACAGTGTAGAGGGAGCTTTACTCTGTATCTAACCCTGTACCTGCCCTGGGAGTGTTGGATGGGACAGTGTAGAGGGAGCTTTACTCTGTATCTAACCCTGTACCTGCCCTGGGAGTGTTTGATGGGACAGTGTCGAGGGAGCTTTACTCTGTATCTAACCCTGTACCTGCCCTGGGAGTGTTTGATGGGACAGTGTAGAGGGAGCTTTCCTCTGTATCTAACCCTGTACCTGCCCGGGAGTGTTTGACGGGACAGTGTAGAGGGAGCTTTTCTCTGTATCTAACCCTGTACCTGCCCTGGGAGTGTTTGATGGGACAGTGTAGAGGGAGCTTTGCTCTGTATCTAACCCTGTACCTGCCCTGGGAGTGTTTGATGGGACAGTGTAGAGGGAGCTTTACTCTGTATCTAACCCTGTACCTGCCCTGGGAGTGTTTGATGGGACGGTGTAGAGGGAGCTTTACTCTGTATCTAACCCTGTACCTGCCCTGGGAGTGTTTGATGGGACAGTGTAGAGGGAGCTTTACTCTGTATCTAACCCTGTACCTGCCCTGGGAGTGTGTGACGGGACAGTGCAGAGGGAGCTTTACTCTGTATCTAACCCTGTACCTGCCCTGGGAGTGTTTGATGGGACAGTGTAGAGGGAGCTTTACTCCGTATCTAACCCTGTACCTGCCCTGGGAGTGTTTGATGGCACAGTGTATAGGGAGCTTTACTCTGTATCTAACCCTGTACCTGCCCTGGGAGTGTTTGATGGGACAGTGTAGAGGGAGCTTTACTCTGTATCTAACCCTGTACCTGCCCCTGGGAGTGTTTGATAGGACAGTGTAGAGGGAGCTTTACTCTGTATCTAACCCTGCACCTGCCCTGGGAGTGTTTGATGGGACAGTGTAGAGGGAGCTTTACTCTGTATCTAACCCTGTACCTGCCCTGGGAGTGTTTGACGGGACAGTGCAGAGGGAGCTTCACTCTGTATCTAACCCTGTACCTGCCCTGGGAGTGTTTGACGGGACAGTGCAGAGGGAGCTTTACTCTGTATCGAACCCTGTACCTGCCCTGGAAGTATTTGACGGGACAGTGCAGAGGGAGCTTCACTCTGTATCTAACCTGTGTTGCACCGGCCCTGGGAGTGTTTGACGGGAGAGTGTAGAGGGATCTTTCCTCTGTATCTAACCCTGTACCGGCTCAGGGAGTGTTTGACGGGACAGAGTAGAGTGAGCTTTGCTCTGTGTCTAACCCTGTACCTGCCCTGGGAGTGTTTGATGGGACAGTGTAGAGGGATCTTTACTCTGTCTGTAACCCTCTACCGGCCCAGGGAGTGTTTGACGGGACAGAGTAGAGTGAGCTTTACTCTGTTTCTAACCCTGTACCTGCCCTGGGAGTGTTTGATGGGACAGTGTGGAGGGAGCTTTACTCTTTATTTAACCCTGTACCTGCTCTGGGAGTGTTTGATGGGACAGTGTCGAGGGAGCTTTACTCTGTATCTAACCCTGTACCTGCCCTGGGAGTGTTTGATGGGACAGTGAGGAGGGAGTTTTACTCTGTATCTAACCCTGTACCTGCCCTGGGAGTGTTTGATGGGACAGTGTAGAGGGAGCTTTACTCTGTATCTAACCCTGTACCTGCCCTGTGAGTGTTTGACGGGACAGTGTCGAGGGAACTTTACTCTGTATCTAACCCTGTACCTGCCCTGGGAGTGTTTGATGGGACAGTGTAGAGGGAGCTTTACTCTGTATCTAACCCTGTACCTGCCCTGGGAGTGTTTGATGGGACATTGTAGAGCGAGTTTTACTCTGTATCTAACCCTGTACCTGCCCTGGGAGTGTTTGATGGGACAGTGTAGAGGGAGCTTTACTCTGTATCTAACCCTGTACCTGCCCTGGGTGTGTTTGACGGGACAGTGCAGAGGGAGCTTTACTCTGTATCTAATCCTGTACCTGCCCAGGGAGTGTTTGATGGGACAGTGCAGAGGGAGCTTTACTCCGTATCTAACCCTGTACCTGCCCTGGGAGTGATTGATGGGACAGTGTAGAGGGAGTTTTACTCTGTATCTAACCCTGTACCTGCCCTGGGAATGTTTGACGGGACAGTGTAGAGGGAGCTTTACTCTGTATCTAACCCTGTACCTGCCCTGGGAGTGTTTGATGGGACAGTGTAGAGGGAGCTTTACTCTGTATCTTACCCTGTACCTGCCCTGGAAGTGTTTGATGGGACAGTGTAGAGGGAGCTTTACACTGTATCTAACCCTGTACCTGCCCTGGGAGTGTTTGATGGGACAGTGTAGAGGGAGTTTTACTCTGTATCTAACCCTGTCCCTGCCCTGGGAGTGTTTGACGGGACAGTGAGGAGGGAGCTTTACTCTGTCTCTAACGCTGTACCTGCCCTGTGAGTGTTTGATGGGACAGTGCAGAGGGATCTTTACTCTGTATCTAACCCTGTACCTGCCCTGGGAGTGTTTGATGGGACAGTGTAGAGGGAGCTTTACTCTGTATCTAACCCTGTACCTGCCCTGGGAGTGTTTGATGGGACAGTGTAGAGGGAGCTTTACTCTGTATCTAACCCTGTACCTGCCCTGGGAGTCTTTGATGGGACAGTGCAGAGGGAGCTTTACTCTGTATCTAACCCTGTACCTGCCCCTGGGAGTGTTTGAAGGGACAGTGCAGAGGGAGCTTTACTCTGTATCTAACCCTGTACCTGCCCTGGGAGTGTTTGATGGGACAGAGTAGAGGGAGCTTTACTCTGTATCTAACCCTGTACCTGCCCTGGGAGTGTTTGATGGGACAGTATAGAGGGAGCTTTACTCTGTATCTAACCCATGCTGTACCTGCCCTGGGAGTGTTTGATGGGACAGTGTAGAGGGAGCTTTACTCTGTATCTAACCCTGTACCTGCCCCTGGGAGTGTTTGATAGGACAGTGTAGAGGGAGCTTTACTCTGTGTCGAACCCTGTACCTGCCCCTGAGAGTGTTTGATGGGACAGTGTAGAGGGAGCTTTACTCTGTATCTAACCCTGTACCTGCCCTGGGAGTGTTTGATGGGACAGTGTAGAGGGAGCTTTACTCTGTATCTAACCCTGCACCTGCCCCTGGGAGTGTTTGATGGGACAGTGCAGAGGGAGCTTTACTCTGTATCTAAACCTGTACCTGCCCTGGGAGTGTTTGACGGGACAGTGTAGAGGGAGCTTTACTCTGTATCTAACCCTTTACCTGCCCTGGGAGTGTTTGACGGGACAGTGCAGAGGGAGATTTACTCTGTATCTAACCCTTTACCTGCCCTGGGAGTGTTTGACGGGACAGAGTAGAGTGAGCTTTACTCTGTGTCTAACCCTGTACCTGCCCTGGGAGTGTTTGATGGGACAGTGTAGAGGGAGCTTTACTCTGTATCTAACCCTGTCCCTGCCCTGGGAGTGTTTGACGGGACAGTGCAGAGGGAGATTTACTCTGTATCTAACCCTGTACCTGCCCTGGGAGTGTTTGACTGGACAGTGTAGAGGGAGCTTTACTCTGTATCTAACCCTGTACCTGCCCTGGGAGTGTTTGACGGGACAGAGTCGAGTGAGCTTTACTCTGTGTCTAACCCTGTACCTGCCCTGGGAGTGTTTGACGGGACAGTGTAGAGGGAGCTTTACTCTGTATCTAACCCTGTACCTGCCCTGGGAGTGTTTGATGGGACAGTGTAGAGGGAGCTTTACTCTGTATCTAACCCTGTACCTGCCCTGGGAGTGTTTGACGGGACAGAGTAGAGGGAGCTTTACTCCGTATCTAACCCTGTACCTGCCCTGGGAGTGTTTGATGGGACAGTGTAGAGGGAGCTTTACTCTGTGTCTAACCCTGTACCTGCCCTGGGAGTGTATGATGGGACAGTGTTGAGGGAGCTTCACTCTGTATCTAACCTGTGTTGTACCGGCCCTGGGAGTGTTTGACGGGACAGTGTAGAGGGATCTTTACTCTGGATCTAACCCTCCACCTGCCCCGGGAGTGTTTGACGGGACAGAGTAGAGTGAGCTTTACTCTGTATCTAACCCTCCACCTGCCCCGGGAGCGTTTGATGGGACAGTGCAGAGGGAGCTTTACTCTGTATCTAACCCTGTACCTGCCCCTGGGAGTGTTTCAAGGGACAGTGCAGAGGGAGCTTTACTCTGTATCTAACCCTGTACCTGCCCTGGGAGTGTTTGATGGGACAGTGTAGAGGGAGCTTTCCTCTGTATCTAACCCTGTACCTGCCCTGGGAGTGTTTGATGGGACAGTGTAGAGGGAGTTTTACTCTGTATCGAACCCTGTCCCTGCCCTGGGAGTGTTTGAAGGGACAGTGAGTTGGGAGCTTTACTTTGTATCTAACCCTGTACCTGCCCTGGGAGTGTTTGATGGGACAGTGTAGAGGGAGCTTTACTCCGTATCTAACCCTGTACCTGCCCTGGGAGTGTTTGACGGGACAGTGTAGAGGGAGCTTTACTCTGTATTTAACCCTGTACCTGCCCTGGGAGTGTTTGATGGGAAAGTGTAGAGGGAGCTTTACTCTGTATCGAACCCTGTACCTGCCATGGGAGTGTTTGACGGGACAGTGTCGAGGGAGCTTTACTCTGTATCTAACCCTGTACCTGCCCTGGGAGTGTTTGATGGGACAGTGTGGAAGGAGCTTTACTCTGTATCTAACACGTGTTGTACCGGCCCTGGGAGTGTTTGACGGGACAGTGTAGAGGGATCTTTACTCTGTATGTAACCCTGTACCGGCCCAGGGAGTGTTTGACGGGACAGAGTAGAGTGAGCTTTACTCTGTATCTAACCCTGTACCTGCCCTGGGAGTGTTTGATGGGACAGTGTGGAGGGAGCTTTACTCTGTATTTAACCCTGTACCTGCTCTGGGAGTGTTTGATGGGACAGAGTAGAGGGAGCTTTACTCTGTATCTTACCCTGTACCTGCCCTGGGAGTGTTTGACGGGACAGTGTAGAGGGAGCTTTACTCTGTATCTAACCCTGTACCTGCCCTGGGAGTGTTTGATGGGACAGTGCAGAGGGAGCTTTACTCTGTATCTAACCCTGTACCTGCCCTGGGAGTGTTTGATGGGACAGTGTAGAGGGAGTTTTACTCTGTATCTAACCCTGTACCTGCCCTGGGAGTGTTTGATGGGTCAGTGTAGAGGGAGCTTTACTCTGTATCTAACCCTGTCCCTGCCCTGGGAGTGTTTGACGGGACAGTGAGGAGGGAGCTTTACTCTGTATCTAACCCTGTACCTGCCCTGGGAGTGTTTGACGCGACAGTGTAGAGGGAGCTTTACTCTGTATCTAACCCTGTACCTGCCATGGGAGTGTTTGATGGGACAGTGCAGAGGGAGTTTTACTCTGTATCTAACCCAGTACCTGCCCTGGGAGTGTTTGATGGGACAGTGTAGAGGGAGCTTTACTCTGTATCTAACCCTGTACCTGCCCTGGGAGTGTTTGACGGGACAGTGTAGAGGGAGCTTTACTCTGTATCTAACCCTGTACCTGCCCTGGGAGTGTTTGACGGGACAGTGTAGAGGGAGCTTTACTCTGTATCTAACCCTGTACCTGCCCTGGGAGTGTTTGATGGGACAGTGTAGATGGAGCTTTACTCCGTATCTAACCCTGTACCTGCCCTGGGAGTGTTTGACGGGACAGTGTAGAGGGAGCTTTACTCTGTATCTAACCCTGAACCTGCCCTGGGAGTGTTTGATGGGACAGTGTAGAGGGAGCTTTACTCTGTATCTAACCCTGTACCTGCCCTGGGAGTGTTTGATGGGACAGTGTAGAGGGAGTTTTACTCTGTATGTAACCCTGTACCGGCCCAGGGAGTGTTTGACGGGACAGAGTAGAGTGAGCTTTACTCTGTATCTAACCCTGTACCTGCCCTGGGAGTGTTTGATGGGACAGTGTGGAGGGAGCTTTACTCTGTATTTCACCCTGTACCTGCTCTGGGAGTGTTTGATGGGACAGAGTAGAGGGAGCTTTACTCTGTATCTAACCCTGTACCTGCCCTGGGAGTGTTTGAAGGGACAGTGTAGAGGGAGCTTTACTCTGTATCTAACCCTGTACCTGCCCTGGGAGTGTTTGATGGGACAGTGTAGAGGGAGCTTTACTCTGTATCTAACCTTGTACCTGCCATGGGAGTGTTTGACGGGACAGTGTCGAGGGAGCTTTACTCTGTATCTAACCCTGTAACTGCCATGGGAGTGTTTGATGGGACAGTGTAGAGGGAGTTTTACTCTGTATCTAGCCCAGTACCTGCCCTGGGAGTGTTTGATGGGACAGTGTAGAGGGAGCTTTACTCTGTATCTAACCCTGTACCTGCCCTGGGAGTGTTTGACGGGACAGTGTAGAGGGAGCTTTACTCTGTATCTAACCCTGTACCTGCCCTGGGAGTGTTTGACGGGACAGTGTAGAGGGAGCTTTACTCTGTATCTAACCCTGTACCTGCCCTGGGAGTGTTTGATGGGACAGTGTAGAGGGAGCTTTACTCCGTATCTAACCCTGTACCTGCCCTGGGAGTGTTTGACGGGACAGTGTAGAGGGAGCTTTACTCTGTATCTAACCCTGCACCTGCCCTGGGAGTGTTTGATGGGACAGTGTAGAGGGAGCTTTACTCTGTATCTAACCCTCTACCTGCCCTGGGAGTGTTTGATGGGACAGTGTGGAAGGAGCTTTACTCTGTATCTAACCCGTGTTGTACCGGCCCTGGGAGTGTTTGACGGGACAGTGTAGAGGGATCTTTACTCTGTATGTAACCCTGTACCGGCCCAGGGAGTGTTTGACGGGACAGAGTAGAGTGAGCTTTACTCTGTATCTAACCCTGTACCTGCCCTGGGAGTGTTTGATGGGACAGTGTGGAGGGAGCTTTACTCTGTATTTCACCCTGTACCTGCTCTGGGAGTGTTTGATGGGACAGAGTCGAGGGAGCTTTACTCTGTTTCTAACCCTGTACCTGCCCTGGGAGTATTTGAAGGGACAGTGTAGAGGGAGCTTTACTCTGTATCTAACCCTGTACCTGCCCTGGGAGTGTTTGATGGGATAGTGTAGAGGGAGCTTTACTCTGTATCTAACCCTGTACCTGCCATGGGAGTGTTTGACGGGACAGTGTCGAGGGAGCTTTACTCTGTATCTAACCCTGTACCTGCCCTGGGAGTGTTTGATGGGACAGTGTAGAGGGAGCTTTACTCTGTATGTAACCCTGTACCGGCCCAGGGAGTGTTTGACGGGACAGAGTAGAGTGAGCTTTACTCTGTATCTAACCCTGTACCTGCCCTGGGAGTGTTTGATGGGACAGTGTGGAGGGAGCTTTACTCTGTATTTCACCCTGTACCTGCTCTGGGAGTGTTTGATGGGACAGAGTAGAGGGAGCTTTACTCTGTATCTAACCCTGTACCTGCCCTGGGAGTGTTTGACGGGACAGTGTAGAGGGAGCTTTACGCTGTATCTAACCCTGTACCTGCCCTGTGAGTGTTTGATGGGACAGTGCAGAGGGAGCTTTACTCTGTATCTAACCCTGTACCTGCCCTGGGAGTGTTTGATGGGACAGTGTGGAGGGAGCTTTACTCTGTATCTAACCCTGTCCCTGCCATGGGAGTGTTTGATGGGACAGTGTAGAGGGAGTTTTACTCTGTATCTAACCCTGTACCTGCCCTGGGAGTGTTTGATGGGACAGTGTAGAGGGAGCTTTACTCTGTATCTAACCCTGTACCTGCCCTGGGAGTGTTTGACGGGACAGTGAGGAGGGAGCTTTACTCTGTATCTAACCCTGTACCTGCCCTGGGAGTGTTTGACGGGACAGTGTAGAGGGAGCTTTACTCTGTATCTAACCCTGTACCTGCCCTGGGAGTGTTTGATGGGACAGTGTAGAGGGAGTTTTACTCTGTATCTAACCCTGTCCCTGCCCTGGGAGTGTTTGACGGGACAGTGAGGAGGGAGCTTTACTCTGTATCTAACCCTGTACCTGCCCTGGGAGTGTTTGACGGGACAGTGTAGAGGGAGCTTTACTCTGTATCTAACCCTGTACCTGCCCTGTGAGTGTTTGATGGGACAGTGTAGTGGGAGCTTTACTCTGTATCTAACCCTGTACCTGCCCTGGGAGTGTTTGATGGGACAGTGTAGAGGGAGTTTTACTCTGTATCTAACCCTGTACCTGCCCTGGGAGTGTTTGATGGGACAGTGTAGAGGGAGCTTTACTCTGTATCTAACCCTGTACCTGCCCTGGGAGTGTTTGACGGGACAGTGTAGAGGGAGCTTTACTCTGTATCTAACCCTGTACCTGCCCTGGGAGTGTTTGACGGGACAGTGAGGAGGGAGCTTTACTCTGTATCTAACCCTGTACCTGCCCTGGGAGTGTTTGACGGGACAGTGTAGAGGCAGCTTTACTCTCTATCTAACCCTGTACCTGCCATGGGAGTGTTTGACGGGACAGTGTAGTGGGAGCTTTACTCTGTATCTAACCCTGTACCTGCCCTGGGAGTGTTTGACGGGACAGTGTAGAGGGAGCTTTACTCTGTATCTAACCCTGTACCTGCCCTGGGAGTGTTTGATGGGACAGTGTAGAGGGAGCTTTACTCTGTATCTAACCCTGTACCTGCCCTGGGAGTGTTTGATGGGACAGTGTAGAGGGAGCTTTACTCTGTATCTAACCCTGTACCTGCCCTGGGAGTGTTTGATGGGACAGTGTAGAGGGAGTTTTACTCTTTATCTAACCCTGTCCCTGCCCTGGGAGTGTTTGACGGGACAGTGAGGAGGGAGCTTTACTCTGTATCTAACCCTGTACCTGCCCTGTGAGTGTTTGACGGGACAGTGTAGAGGGAGCTTTACTCTGTATCTAACCCTGTACCTGCCCTGTGAGTGTTTGATGGGACAGTGTAGAGGGAGTTTTACTCTGTATCTAACCCTGTACCTGCCCTGGGAGTGTTTGATGGGACAGTGTAGAGGGAGCTTTACTCTGTATCTCACCCTGTACCTGCCCTGGGAGTGTTTGATGGGACAGTGTAGAGGGAGTTTTACTCTGTATCTAACCCTGTACCTGCCCTGAGAGTGTTTGATGGGACAGTGTAGAGGGAGCTTTACTCTGTATCTAACCCTGTACCTGCCCTGGGAGTGTTTGATGGGACAGTGTAGAGGGAGCTTTACTCTGTATCTAACCCTGTACCTGCCCTGGGAGTGTTTGATGGGACAATGTAGAGGGAGCTTTACTCTGTATCTCACCCTGTACCTGCCCTGGGAGTGTTTGATGGGACAGTGTAGAGGGAGTTTTACTCTGTATCTAACCCTGTACCTGCCCTGGGAGTGTTTGATGGGACAGTGTAGAGGGAGTTTTACTCTGTATCTAACCCTGTACCTGCCCTGAGAGTGTTTGATGGGACAGTGTAAAGGGATTTTTACTCTGTATCTAACCCTGTACCTGCCCTGAGAGTTTTTGACGGGACAGTGAGGAGGCAACGCCTTTTACACTGCTCGTCCACCTGTATCCCGTTCCATTCTCTTGCATTCCCTCGTCGTTTTGAGCCCAGGACCTTGTGTTCTGTGAGCAGTTTCTGTTCTCGGTGAGAAAGTATTGATCTCATGAGACATTTGTGCAGTGGAATTCCTTGTCCGACTTTGTTCCCGTGGATTGTTGGGGTCTGAATTAACGGGAAGTCTCCCTGTCTCCAAAATTGTCTAACCATCCGTTTCCCCTGTGCTCTTTAGGTAGGATGGGACTGAGAGGTACTAAAGTGACTATGCCATTCCGTACTGAGATACTATGTCCGTAAGGAAGCTCCTTTGTTGCTCCGGATCGTCCAGAGTAAGTACCAATACCGGAAAATAGGAACAGGAGGCGGTCATTCAGCCCCTCGAGCCTGTCCCGCCATCCAATGGCTGATCTGTGACCTAACCTCATGGACCCGTCTCAGCCCCTTTCCCCTTGGTGCCTTTAGTTAACTAAAACCTATCAATCTCAGATCTAAAATTAACAATTGAGATAACATCGACTGCAGTTTGCGGGAGAGAGTTCCAAACTTCTCCCACACTTTGCGTGTCGAAGTGTTTCTTCACTCCACTCCTGAAAGTCCTGGCTCTAATTTCGAGCCTCTGTCCCCCTCGCCCTAGACACCCCAACCAGCAGAAATAGTTTCTCTCTCTATCTACCCCATCAGTTCCTCTTAACATCTTGAAAATTTTGATCGAATCACGCCTTAATCTTCTAAATTCCAGGAAATACCACTCTAGTTTGTGAAATCTCTCCTCATAATTCAACCTTTCGAGTCCAGGAATCATTCTGGCAAATTTAAGTTGCTCTCCCTCCAAGGCCAATATGTCCTTCTGGAGGTGCGGTGCCCAGAAGTGGACACAAGGCAATCATAGTTGCGGCAACAGGGCTGCTCAAACTCTCTTAGCGTCAGGACCAAGATGGGCATGTGGAGGAGGGCTGTATCTATCGCACAAAACTATCAATTCCCCAATCATTGAGAGGAGAGTCAGTCCATTCAAACTATCAATTCCCCAATCATTGAGGGGAGAGTCAGTCCATTCAAACTATCAATTCCCCAATCATTGAGGAGAGTCAGTCCATTCAAACTATCAATTCCGCAATCATTGAGAGGAGAGTCAGTCCATTCAAACCATCAATTCCCCAATAATTGAGAGGAGAGTCAGTCCATTCAAACTATCAATTCCCCAATCATTGAGGGGAGAGTCAGTCCATTCAAACTATCAATTCCCCAATCATTGAGGGGAGAGTCAGTCCATTCAAACTATCAATTCCCCAATCATTGAGGAGAGTCAGTCCATTCAAACTATCAATTCCCCAATAATTGAGGAGAGTCAGTCCATTCAAACTATCAATTCCCCAATCATTGAGGGGAGAGTCAGTCCATTCAAACTATCAATTCCCCAATCATTGAGGGGAGAGTCAGTCCATTCAAACTATCAATTCCACAATCATTGAGGAGAGTCAGTCCATTCAAACTATCAATTCCCCAATCATTGAGGAGAGTCAGTCCATTCAAACTATCAATTCCCCAATCATTGAGGGGAGAGTCAGTCCATTCAAACTATCAATTCCCCAATCATTGAGGGGAGAGTCAGTCCATTCAAACTATCAATTCCCCAATCATTGAGGAGAGTCAGTCCATTCAAACTATCAATTCCCCAATCATTGAGGGGAGAGTCAGTCCATTCAAACTATCAATTCCCCAATCATTGAGGGGAGAGTCAGTCCATTCAAACTATCAATTCCCCAATCATTGAGGAGAGTCAGTCCATTCAAACTATCAATTCCCCAATCATTGAGAGGAGAGTCAGTCCATTCAAACTATCAATTCCCCAATCATTGAGGGGAGAGTCAGTCCATTCAAACTATCAATTCCCCAATCATTGAGGGGAGTCAGTCCATTCAAACTATCAATTCCCCAATCATTGAGGAGAGTCAGTCCATTCAAACTATCAATTCGCCAATCATTGAGGGGAGAGTCAGTCCATTCAAACTATCAATTCCCCAATCATTGAGGGGAGAGTCAGTCCATTCAAACTATCAATTCCCCAATCATTGAGGGGAGAGTCAGTCCATTCAAACTATCAATTCCCCAATCATTGAGGAGAGTCAGTCCATTCAAACTATCAATTCCCCAATCATTGAGGGGAGAGTCAGTCCATTCAAACTATCAATTCCCCAATCATTGAGGAGAGTCAGTCCATTCAAACTATCAATTCCCCAATCATTGAGGAGAGTCAGTCCATTCAAACCATCAATTCCCCAATCATTGAGGGGAGAGTCAGTCCATTCAAACTATCAATTCCCCAATCATTGAGGGGAGTCAGTCCATTCAAACTATCAATTCCCCAATCATTGAGAGGAGAGTCAGTCCATTCAAACTATCAATTCCCCAATCATTGAGGGGAGAGTCAGTCCATTCAAACTATCAATTCCCCAATCATTGAGAGGAGTGTCAGTCCATTCAAACTATCAATTCCCCAATCATTGAGGGGAGAGTCAGTCCATTCAAACTATCAATTCCCCAATCATTGAGGGGAGAGTCAGTCCATTCAAACTATCAATTCCCCAATCATTGAGGGGAGAGTCAGTCCATTCAAACTATCAATTCCCCAATCATTGAGGAGAGTCAGTCCATTCAAACTATCAATTCCCCAATCATTGAGGAGAGTCAGTCCATTCAAACTATCAATTCCCCAATCATTGAGGGGAGAGTCAGTCCATTCAAACTATCAATTCCCCAATCATTGAGGAGAGTCAGTCCATTCAAACTATCAATTCCCCAATCATTGAGGGGAGAGTCAGTCCATTCAAACTATCAATTCCCAAATCATTGAGGGGAGAGTCAGTCCATTCAAACTATCAATTCCCCAATCATTGAGGAGAGTCAGTCCATTCAAACTATCAATTCCCCAATCATTGAGGGGAGAGTCAGTCCATTCAAACTATCAATTCCCCAATCATTGAGGAGAGACAGTCCATTCAAACTATCAATTCCCCAATCATTGAGGAGAGTCAGTCCATTCAAACTATCAATTCCCCAATCATTGAGGGGAGAGTCAGTCCATTCAAACTATCAATTCCCCAATCATTGAGGAGAGTCAGTCCATTCAAACTATCAATTCCCCAATCATTGAGGGGAGAGTCAGTCCATTCAAACTATCAATTCCCCAATCATTGAGGAGAGTCAGTCCATTCAAACTATCAATTCCCCAATCATTGAGGAGAGTCAGTCCATTCAAACCATCAATTCCCCAATCATTGAGGGGAGAGTCAGTCCATTCAAACTATCAATTCCCCAATCATTGAGGGGAGTCAGTCCATTCAAACTATCAATTCCCCAATCATTGAGAGGAGAGTCAGTCCATTCAAACTATCAATTCCCCAATCATTGAGGGGAGAGTCAGTCCATTCAAACTATCAATTCCCCAATCATTGAGAGGAGTGTCAGTCCATTCAAACTATCAATTCCCCAATCATTGAGGGGAGAGTCAGTCCATTCAAACTATCAATTCCCCAATCATTGAGGGGAGAGTCAGTCCATTCAAACTATCAATTCCCCAATCATTGAGGGGAGAGTCAGTCCATTCAAACTATCAATTCCCCAATCATTGAGGAGAGTCAGTCCATTCAAACTATCAATTCCCCAATCATTGAGGAGAGTCAGTCCATTCAAACTATCAATTCCCCAATCATTGAGGGGAGAGTCAGTCCATTCAAACTATCAATTCCCCAATCATTGAGGAGAGTCAGTCCATTCAAACTATCAATTCCCCAATCATTGAGGGGAGAGTCAGTCCATTCAAACTATCAATTCCCAAATCATTGAGGGGAGAGTCAGTCCATTCAAACTATCAATTCCCCAATCATTGAGGAGAGTCAGTCCATTCAAACTATCAATTCCCCAATCATTGAGGAGAGAATCCATCCATTCAAACTATCAATTCCCCAATCATTGAGGACAGTCAGTCCATTCAAACTATCAATTCCCCAATCATTGAGGAGAGAGTCAGTCCATTCAAACTATCAATTCCCCAATCATTGAGGAGAGTCAGTCCATTCAAACTATCAATTCCCCAATCATTGAGGGGAGAGTCAGTCCATTCAAACTATCAATTCCCCAATCATTGAGGAGAGTCAGTCCATTCAAACCATCAATTCCCCAATCATTGAGGGGAGAGGCAGTCCATTCAAACTATCAATTCCCCAATCATTGAGGGGAATCAGTCCATTCAAACTATCAATTCCCCAATCATTGAGAGGAGAGTCAGTCCATTCAAACTATCAATTCCCCAATCATTGAGGGGAGAGTCAGTCCATTCAAACTATCAATTCCCCAATCATTGAGAGGAGAGTCAGTCCATTCAAACTATCAATTCCCCAATCATTGAGGGGAGAGTCAGTCCATTCAAACTATCAATTCCCCAATCGTTGAGGGGAGAGTCAGTCCATTCAAACTATCAATTACCCAATCATTGAGAGGAGAGTCAGTCCATTCAAACTATCAATTCCCCAATCGTTGAGGGGAGAGTCAGTCCATTCAAACTATCAATTCCCCAATCATTGAGGAGAGTCAGTCCATTCAAACTATCAATTCCCCAATCATTGAGGGGAGAGTCAGTCCATTCAAACTATCAATTCCCCAATCATTGAGGGGAGAGTCAGTCCATTCAAACTATCAATTCCCCAATCATTGAGGGGAGTCAGTCCATTCAAACTATCAATTCCCCAATCATTGAGGGGAGTCAGTCCATTCAAACTATCAATTCCCCAATCATTGAGGGGAGAGTCAGTCCATTCAAACTATCAATTCCCCAATCATTGAGGAGAGTCAGTCCATTCAAACTATCAATTCCACAATCATTGAGGAGAGTCAGTCCATTCAAACTATCAATTCCACAATCATTGAGGAGAGTCAGTCCATTCAAACTATCAATTCCCCAATCATTGAGGGGAGAGTCAGTCCATTCAAACTATCAATTCCCCAATCATTGAGGGGAGAGTCAGTCCATTCAAACTATCAATTCCCCAATCATTGAGGAGAGTCAGTCCATTCAAACTATCAATTCCCCAATCATTGAGGGGAGAGTCAGTCCATTCAAACTATCAATTCCCCAATCATTGAGGGGAGAGTCAGTCCATTCAAGCTATCAATTCCCCAATCATTGAGGAGAGTCAGTCCATTCAAACTATCAATTCCCCAATCATTGAGGAGAGTCAGTCCATTCAAACTATCAATTCCCCAATCATTGAGGGGAGAGTCAGTCCATTCAAACTTTCAATTCCCCAATCATTGAGGAGAGTCAGTCCATTCAAACTATCAATTCCCCAATCATTGAGAGGAGAGTCAGTCCATTCAAACTATCAATTCCCCAATCATTGAGGGGAGAGTCAGTCCATTCAAACTATCAATTCCCCAATCATTGAGGAGAGTCAGTCCATTCAAACTATCAATTCCCCAATCATTGAGGGGAGAGTCAGTATATTCAAACTATCAATTCCCCAATCATTGAGGGGAGAGTCAGTCCATTCAAACTATCAATTCCCCAATCATTGAGGAGAGTCAGTCCATTCAAACTATCAATTCCCCAATCATTGAGAGGAGAGTCAGTGCATTCAAACTATCAATTCCCCAATCATTGAGGGGAGAGTCAGTCCATTCAAACTGTCAATTCCCCAATCGTTGAGGGGAGAGTCAGTCCATTCAAACTATCAATTCCGCAATCATTGAGAGGAGAGTCAGTCCATTCAAACTATCAATTCCCCAATCGTTGAGAGGAGAGTCAGTCCATTCAAACTATCAATTCCCCAATCATTGAGGAGAGTCAGTCCATTCAAACTATCAATTCCCCAATCATTGAGGAGAGTCAGTCCATTCAAACTATCAATTCCCCAATCATTGAGGGGAGAGTCAGTCCATTCAAACTATCAATTCCCCAATCATTGAGAGGAGAGTCAGTCCATTCAAACCATCAATTCCCCAATCATTGAGAGGAGAGTCAGTCCATTCAAACTATCAATTCCCCAATCATTGAGGGGAGAGTCAGTCCATTCAAACTATCAATTCCCCAATCATTGAGGGGAGAGTCAGTCCATTCAAACTATCAATTCCCCAATCATTGAGGAGAGTCAGTCCATTCAAACTATCAATTCCCCAATCATTGAGGAGAGTCAGTCCATTCAAACTATCAATTCCCCAATCATTGAGGGGAGAGTCAGTCCATTCAAACTATCAATTCCCCAATCATTGAGGGGAGAGTCAGTCCATTCAAACTATCAATTCCCCAATCATTGAGGAGAGTCAGTCCATTCAAACTATCAATTCCCCAATCATTGAGGAGAGTCAGTCCATTCAAACTATCAATTCCCCAATCATTGAGGGGAGAGTCAGTCCATTCAAACTATCAATTCCCCAATCATTGAGGGGAGAGTCAGTCCATTCAAACTATCAATTCCCCAATCATTGAGGAGAGTCAGTCCATTCAAACTATCAATTCCCCAATAATTGAGGAGAGTCAGTCCATTCAAACTATCAATTCCCCAATCATTGAGGGGAGAGTCAGTCCATTCAAACTATCAATTCCCCAATCATTGAGGGGAGAGTCAGTCCATTCAAACTATCAATTCCCCAATCATTGAGGAGAGTCAGTCCATTCAAACTATCAATTCCCCAATCATTGAGGAGAGTCAGTCCATTCAAACTATCAATTCCCCAATCATTGAGGGGAGAGTCAGTCCATTCAAACTATCAATTCCCCAATCATTGAGGGGAGAGTCAGTCCATTCAAACTATCAATTCCCCATTCATTGAGGAGAGTCAGTCCATTCAAACTATCAATTCCCCAATCATTGAGAGGAGAGTCAGTCCATTCAAACTATCAATTCCCCAATCATTGAGGGGAGAGTCAGTCCATTCAAACTATCAATTCCCCAATCATTGAGGGGAGTCAGTCCATTCAAACTATCAATTCCCCAATCATTGAGGAGAGTCAGTCCATTCAAACTATCAATTCCCCAATCATTGAGGAGAGTCAGTCCATTCAAACTATCAATTCCCCAATCATTGAGGGGAGAGTCAGTCCATTCAAACTATCAATTCCCCAATCATTGAGGGGAGAGTCAGTCCATTCAAACTATCAATTCCCCAATCATTGAGGGGAGAGTCAGTCCATTCAAACTATCAATTCCCCAATCATTGAGGAGAGTCAGTCCATTCAAACTATCAATTCCCCAATCATTGAGGGGAGAGTCAGTCCATTCAAACTATCAATTCCCCAATCATTGAGGAGAGTCAGTCCATTCAAACTATCAATTCCCCAATCATTGAGGAGAGTCAGTCCATTCAAACCATCAATTCCCCAATCATTGAGGGGAGAGTCAGTCCATTCAAACTATTAATTCCCCAATCATTGAGGGGAGTCAGTCCATTCAAACTATCAATTCCCCAATCATTGAGAGGAGAGTCAGTCCATTCAAACTATCAATTCCCCAATCATTGAGGGGAGAGTCAGTCCATTCAAACTATCAATTCCCCAATCATTGAGAGGAGAGTCAGTCCATTCAAACTATCAATTCCCCAATCATTGAGGGGAGAGTCAGTCCATTCAAACTATCAATTCCCCAATCATTGAGGGGAGAGTCAGTCCATTCAAACTATCAATTCCCCAATCATTGAGGGGAGAGTCAGTCCATTCAAACTATCAATTCCCCAATCATTGAGGAGAGTCAGTCCATTCAAACTATCAATTCCCCAATCATTGAGGAGAGTCAGTCCATTCAAACTATCAATTCCCCAATCATTGAGGGGAGAGTCAGTCCATTCAAACTATCAATTCCCCAATCATTGAGGAGAGTCAGTCCATTCAAACTATCAATTCCCCAATCATTGAGGGGAGAGTCAGTCCATTCAAACTATCAATTCCCCAATCATTGAGGGGAGAGTCAGTCCATTCAAACTATCAATTCCCAAATCATTGAGGGGAGAGTCAGTCCATTCAAACTATCAATTCCCCAATCATTGAGGAGAGTCAGTCCATTCAAACTATCAATTCCCCAATCATTGAGGGGAGAGTCAGTCCATTCAAACTATCAATTCCCCAATCATTGAGGGGAGAGTCAGTCCATTCAAGCTATCAATTCCCCAATCATTGAGGAGAGACAGTCCATTCAAACTATCAATTCCTCAATCATTGAGGAGAGTCAGTCCATTCAAACTATCAATTCCCCAATCATTGAGGGGAGAGTCAGTCCATTCAAACTATCAATTCCCCAATCATTGAGGAGAGAATCCATCCATTCAAACTATCAATTCCCCAATCATTGAGGACAGTCAGTCCATTCAAAATATCAATTCCCCAATCATTGAGGAGAGAGTCAGTCCATTCAAACTATCAATTCCCCAATCATTGAGGAGAGTCAGTCCATTCAAACTATCAATTCCCCAATCATTGAGGGGAGAGTCAGTCCATTCAAACTATCAATTCCCCAATCATTGAGGAGAGTCAGTCCATTCAAACCATCAATTCCCCAATCATTGAGGGGAGAGGCAGTCCATTCAAACTATCAATTCCCCAATCATTGAGGGGAGAGTCAGTCCATTCAAACTATCAATTCCCCAATCATTGAGAGGAGAGTCAGTCCATTCAAACTATCAATTCCCCAATCATTGAGGAGAGTCAGTCCATTCAAACTATCAATTCCCCAATCATTGAGGAGAGTCAGTCCATTCAAACTATCAATTCCCCAATCATTGAGGGGAGAGTCAGTCCATTCAAACTATCAATTCCCCAATCATTGAGGGGAGAGTCAGTCCATTCAAACTATCAATTCCCCATTCATTGAGGAGAGTCAGTCCATTCAAACTATCAATTCCCCAATCATTGAGAGGAGAGTCAGTCCATTCAAACTATCAATTCCCCAATCATTGAGGGGAGAGTCAGTCCATTCAAACTATCAATTCCCCAATCATTGAGGGGAGTCAGTCCATTCAAACTATCAATTCCCCAATCATTGAGGAGAGTCAGTCCATTCAAACTATCAATTCCCCAATCATTGAGGAGAGTCAGTCCATTCAAACTATCAATTCCCCAATCATTGAGGGGAGAGTCAGTCCATTCAAACTATCAATTCCCCAATCATTGAGGGGAGAGTCAGTCCATTCAAACTATCAATTCCCCAATCATTGAGGGGAGAGTCAGTCCATTCAAACTATCAATTCCCCAATCATTGAGGAGAGTCAGTCCATTCAAACTATCAATTCCCCAATCATTGAGGGGAGAGTCAGTCCATTCAAACTATCAATTCCCCAATCATTGAGGAGAGTCAGTCCATTCAAACTATCAATTCCCCAATCATTGAGGAGAGTCAGTCCATTCAAACCATCAATTCCCCAATCATTGAGGGGAGAGTCAGTCCATTCAAACTATTAATTCCCCAATCATTGAGGGGAGTCAGTCCATTCAAACTATCAATTCCCCAATCATTGAGAGGAGAGTCAGTCCATTCAAACTATCAATTCCCCAATCATTGAGGGGAGAGTCAGTCCATTCAAACTATCAATTCCCCAATCATTGAGAGGAGAGTCAGTCCATTCAAACTATCAATTCCCCAATCATTGAGGGGAGAGTCAGTCCATTCAAACTATCAATTCCCCAATCATTGAGGGGAGAGTCAGTCCATTCAAACTATCAATTCCCCAATCATTGAGGGGAGAGTCAGTCCATTCAAACTATCAATTCCCCAATCATTGAGGAGAGTCAGTCCATTCAAACTATCAATTCCCCAATCATTGAGGAGAGTCAGTCCATTCAAACTATCAATTCCCCAATCATTGAGGGGAGAGTCAGTCCATTCAAACTATCAATTCCCCAATCATTGAGGAGAGTCAGTCCATTCAAACTATCAATTCCCCAATCATTGAGGGGAGAGTCAGTCCATTCAAACTATCAATTCCCCAATCATTGAGGGGAGAGTCAGTCCATTCAAACTATCAATTCCCAAATCATTGAGGGGAGAGTCAGTCCATTCAAACTATCAATTCCCCAATCATTGAGGAGAGTCAGTCCATTCAAACTATCAATTCCCCAATCATTGAGGGGAGAGTCAGTCCATTCAAACTATCAATTCCCCAATCATTGAGGGGAGAGTCAGTCCATTCAAGCTATCAATTCCCCAATCATTGAGGAGAGACAGTCCATTCAAACTATCAATTCCTCAATCATTGAGGAGAGTCAGTCCATTCAAACTATCAATTCCCCAATCATTGAGGGGAGAGTCAGTCCATTCAAACTATCAATTCCCCAATCATTGAGGAGAGAATCCATCCATTCAAACTATCAATTCCCCAATCATTGAGGACAGTCAGTCCATTCAAAATATCAATTCCCCAATCATTGAGGAGAGAGTCAGTCCATTCAAACTATCAATTCCCCAATCATTGAGGAGAGTCAGTCCATTCAAACTATCAATTCCCCAATCATTGAGGGGAGAGTCAGTCCATTCAAACTATCAATTCCCCAATCATTGAGGAGAGTCAGTCCATTCAAACCATCAATTCCCCAATCATTGAGGGGAGAGGCAGTCCATTCAAACTATCAATTCCCCAATCATTGAGGGGAGAGTCAGTCCATTCAAACTATCAATTCCCCAATCATTGAGAGGAGAGTCAGTCCATTCAAACTATCAATTCCCCAATCATTGAGGGGAGAGTCAGTCCATTCAAACTATCAATTCCACAATCGTTGAGGGGAGAGTCAGTCCATTCAAACTATCAATTCCCCAATCATTGAGAGGAGAGTCAGTCCATTCAAACTATCAATTCCCCAATCATTGAGAGGAGAGTCAGTCCATTCAAACTATCAATTCCCCAATCATTGAGGGGAGAGTCAGTCCATTCAAACTATTAATTCCCCAATCATTGAGGGGAGTCAGTCCATTCAAACTATCAATTCCCCAATCATTGAGAGGAGAGTCAGTCCATTCAAACTATCAATTCCCCAATCATTGAGGGGAGAGTCAGTCCATTCAAACTATCAATTCCCCAATCATTGAGAGGAGAGTCAGTCCATTCAAACTATCAATTCCCCAATCATTGAGGGGAGAGTCAGTCCATTCAAACTATCAATTCCCCAATCATTGAGGGGAGAGTCAGTCCATTCAAACTATCAATTCCCCAATCATTGAGGGGAGAGTCAGTCCATTCAAACTATCAATTCCCCAATCATTGAGGAGAGTCAGTCCATTCAAACTATCAATTCCCCAATCATTGAGGAGAGTCAGTCCATTCAAACTATCAATTCCCCAATCATTGAGGGGAGAGTCAGTCCATTCAAACTATCAATTCCCCAATCATTGAGGAGAGTCAGTCCATTCAAACTATCAATTCCCCAATCATTGAGGGGAGAGTCAGTCCATTCAAAC
Organism: Heptranchias perlo; assembly: GCF_035084215.1. Classification (NCBI taxonomy): domain Eukaryota; kingdom Metazoa; phylum Chordata; class Chondrichthyes; order Hexanchiformes; family Hexanchidae; genus Heptranchias; species Heptranchias perlo. The sequence continues at coordinate 48,649 of NW_027139241.1, read as the reverse complement.
TATCAATTCCCCAATCATTGAGGGGAGAGTCAGTCCATTCAAACTATCAATTCCCAAATCATTGAGGGGAGAGTCAGTCCATTCAAACTATCAATTCCCCAATCATTGAGGAGAGTCAGTCCATTCAAACTATCAATTCCCCAATCATTGAGGGGAGAGTCAGTCCATTCAAACTATCAATTCCCCAATCATTGAGGGGAGAGTCAGTCCATTCAAGCTATCAATTCCCCAATCATTGAGGAGAGACAGTCCATTCAAACTATCAATTCCTCAATCATTGAGGAGAGTCAGTCCATTCAAACTATCAATTCCCCAATCATTGAGGGGAGAGTCAGTCCATTCAAACTATCAATTCCCCAATCATTGAGGAGAGAATCCATCCATTCAAACTATCAATTCCCCAATCATTGAGGACAGTCAGTCCATTCAAAATATCAATTCCCCAATCATTGAGGAGAGAGTCAGTCCATTCAAACTATCAATTCCCCAATCATTGAGGAGAGTCAGTCCATTCAAACTATCAATTCCCCAATCATTGAGGGGAGAGTCAGTCCATTCAAACTATCAATTCCCCAATCATTGAGGAGAGTCAGTCCATTCAAACCATCAATTCCCCAATCATTGAGGGGAGAGGCAGTCCATTCAAACTATCAATTCCCCAATCATTGAGGGGAGAGTCAGTCCATTCAAACTATCAATTCCCCAATCATTGAGAGGAGAGTCAGTCCATTCAAACTATCAATTCCCCAATCATTGAGGAGAGTCAGTCCATTCAAACTATCAATTCCCCAATCATTGAGGAGAGTCAGTCCATTCAAACTATCAATTCCCCAATCATTGAGGGGAGAGTCAGTCCATTCAAACTATCAATTCCCCAATCATTGAGGGGAGAGTCAGTCCATTCAAACTATCAATTCCCCATTCATTGAGGAGAGTCAGTCCATTCAAACTATCAATTCCCCAATCATTGAGAGGAGAGTCAGTCCATTCAAACTATCAATTCCCCAATCATTGAGGGGAGAGTCAGTCCATTCAAACTATCAATTCCCCAATCATTGAGGGGAGTCAGTCCATTCAAACTATCAATTCCCCAATCATTGAGGAGAGTCAGTCCATTCAAACTATCAATTCCCCAATCATTGAGGAGAGTCAGTCCATTCAAACTATCAATTCCCCAATCATTGAGGGGAGAGTCAGTCCATTCAAACTATCAATTCCCCAATCATTGAGGGGAGAGTCAGTCCATTCAAACTATCAATTCCCCAATCATTGAGGGGAGAGTCAGTCCATTCAAACTATCAATTCCCCAATCATTGAGGAGAGTCAGTCCATTCAAACTATCAATTCCCCAATCATTGAGGGGAGAGTCAGTCCATTCAAACTATCAATTCCCCAATCATTGAGGAGAGTCAGTCCATTCAAACTATCAATTCCCCAATCATTGAGGAGAGTCAGTCCATTCAAACCATCAATTCCCCAATCATTGAGGGGAGAGTCAGTCCATTCAAACTATTAATTCCCCAATCATTGAGGGGAGTCAGTCCATTCAAACTATCAATTCCCCAATCATTGAGAGGAGAGTCAGTCCATTCAAACTATCAATTCCCCAATCATTGAGGGGAGAGTCAGTCCATTCAAACTATCAATTCCCCAATCATTGAGAGGAGAGTCAGTCCATTCAAACTATCAATTCCCCAATCATTGAGGGGAGAGTCAGTCCATTCAAACTATCAATTCCCCAATCATTGAGGGGAGAGTCAGTCCATTCAAACTATCAATTCCCCAATCATTGAGGGGAGAGTCAGTCCATTCAAACTATCAATTCCCCAATCATTGAGGAGAGTCAGTCCATTCAAACTATCAATTCCCCAATCATTGAGGAGAGTCAGTCCATTCAAACTATCAATTCCCCAATCATTGAGGGGAGAGTCAGTCCATTCAAACTATCAATTCCCCAATCATTGAGGAGAGTCAGTCCATTCAAACTATCAATTCCCCAATCATTGAGGGGAGAGTCAGTCCATTCAAACTATCAATTCCCCAATCATTGAGGGGAGAGTCAGTCCATTCAAACTAGCAATTCCCAAATCATTGAGGGGAGAGTCAGTCCATTCAAACTATCAATTCCCCAATCATTGAGGAGAGTCAGTCCATTCAAACTATCAATTCCCCAATCATTGAGGGGAGAGTCAGTCCATTCAAACTATCAATTCCCCAATCATTGAGGGGAGAGTCAGTCCATTCAAGCTATCAATTCCCCAATCATTGAGGAGAGACAGTCCATTCAAACTATCAATTCCTCAATCATTGAGGAGAGTCAGTCCATTCAAACTATCAATTCCCCAATCATTGAGGGGAGAGTCAGTCCATTCAAACTATCAATTCCCCAATCATTGAGGAGAGAATCCATCCATTCAAACTATCAATTCCCCAATCATTGAGGACAGTCAGTCCATTCAAAATATCAATTCCCCAATCATTGAGGAGAGAGTCAGTCCATTCAAACTATCAATTCCCCAATCATTGAGGAGAGTCAGTCCATTCAAACTATCAATTCCCCAATCATTGAGGGGAGAGTCAGTCCATTCAAACTATCAATTCCCCAATCATTGAGGAGAGTCAGTCCATTCAAACCATCAATTCCCCAATCATTGAGGGGAGAGGCAGTCCATTCAAACTATCAATTCCCCAATCATTGAGGGGAGAGTCAGTCCATTCAAACTATCAATTCCCCAATCATTGAGAGGAGAGTCAGTCCATTCAAACTATCAATTCCCCAATCATTGAGGGGAGAGTCAGTCCATTCAAACTATCAATTCCACAATCGTTGAGGGGAGAGTCAGTCCATTCAAACTATCAATTCCCCAATCATTGAGAGGAGAGTCAGTCCATTCAAACTATCAATTCCCCAATCATTGAGAGGAGAGTCAGTCCATTCAAACTATCAATTCCCCAATCATTGAGGGGAGAGTCAGTCCATTCAAACTATCAATTCCCCAATCATTGAGGGGAGAGTCAGTCCATTCAAACTATCAATTCCCCAATCATTGAGGGGAGTCAGTCCATTCAAACAATCAATTCCCCAATCATTGAGGGGAGTCAGTCCATTCAAACTATCAATTCCCCAATCATTGAGGGGATAGTCAGTCCATTCAAACTATCAATTCCCCAATCATTGAGGAGAGTCAGTCCATTCAAACTATCAATTCCACAATCATTGAGGAGAGTCAGTCCATTCAAACTATCAATTCCACAATCATTGAGGAGAGTCAGTCCATTCAAACTATCAATTCCCCAATCATTGAGGGGAGAGTCAGTCCATTCAAACTATCAATTCCCCAATCATTGAGGGGAGAGTCAGTCCATTCAAACTATCAATTCCCAAATCATTGAGGGGAGAGTCAGTCCATTCAAACTATCAATTCCCCAATCATTGAGGAGAGTCAGTCCATTCAAACTATCAATTCCCCAATCATTGAGGAGAGTCAGTCCATTCAAACTATCAATTCCCCAATCATTGAGGAGAGTCAGTCCATTCAAACTATCAATTCCCCAATCATTGAGGGGAGAGTCAGTCCATTCAAACTTGCAATTCCCCAATCATTGAGGAGAGTCAGTCCATTCAAACTATCAATTCCCCAATCATTGAGAGGAGAGTCAGTCCATTCAAACTATCAATTCCCCAATCATTGAGGGGAGAGTCAGTCCATTCAAACTATCAATTCCCCAATCATTGAGGAGAGTCAGTCCATTCAAACTATCAATTCCCCAATCATTGAGGGGAGAGTCAGTCCATTCAAACTATCAATTCCCCAATCATTGAGGGGAGAGTCAGTCCATTCAAACTATCAATTCCCCAATCATTGAGGAGAGTCAGTCCATTCAAACTATCAATTCCCCAATCATTGAGAGGAGAGTCAGTGCATTCAAACTATCAATTCCCCAATCATTGAGGGGAGAGTCAGTCCATTCAAACTGTCAATTCCCCAATCGTTGAGGGGAGAGTCAGTCCATTCAAACTATCAATTCCCCAATCATTGAGAGGAGAGTCAGTCCATTCAAACTATCAATTCCCCAATCGTTGAGGGGAGAGTCAGTCCATTCAAACTATCAATTCCCCAATCATTGAGGAGAGTCAGTCCATTCAAACTATCAATTCCCCAATCATTGAGGGGAGAGTCAGTCCATTCAAACTATCAATTCCCCAATCATTGAGGGGAGAGTCAGTCCATTCAAACTATCAATTCCCCAATCATTGAGGGGAGTCAGTCCATTCAAACTATCAATTCCCCAATCATTGAGGGGAGTCAGTCCATTCAAACTATCAATTCCCCAATCATTGAGGGGAGAGTCAGTCCATTCAAACTATCAATTCCCCAATCATTGAGGAGAGTCAGTCCATTCAAACTATCAATTCCAGAATCATTGAGGAGAGTCAGTCCATTCAAACTATCAATTCCACAATCATTGAGGAGAGTCCGTCCATTCAAACTATCAATTCCCCAATCATTGAGGGGAGAGTCAGTCCATTCAAACTATCAATTCCACAATCATTGAGGAGAGTCAGTCCATTCAAACTATCAATTCCCCAATCATTGAGAGGAGAGTCAGTCCATTCAAACTATCAATTCCCCAATCATTGAAGAGAGTCCGTCCATTCAAACTATCAATTCCCCAATCATTGAGAGGAGAGTCAGTCCATTCAAACTATCAATTCCACAATCATTGAGGAGAGTCAGTCCATTCAAACTATCAATTCCCCAATCATTGAGCAGAGTCAGTCCATTCAAACTATCAATTCCCCAATCATTGAGAGGAGAGTCAGTCCATTCAAACTATCAATTCCACAAACATTGAGGAGAGTCAGTCCATTCAAACTATCAATTCCCCAATCATTGAGGGGAGAGTCAGTCCATTCAAACTATCAATTCCCCAATCATTGAGGAGAGTCAGTCCATTCAAACTATCAATTCCCCAATCATTGAGGGGAGAGTCAGTCCATTCAAACTATCAATTCCCCAATCATTGAGGGGAGAGTCAGTCCATTCAAACTATCAATTCCCCAATCATTGAGGAGAGTCAGTCCATTCAAACTATCAATTCCCCAATCATTGAGAGGAGAGTCAGTGCATTCAAACTATCAATTCCCCAATCATTGAGGGGAGAGTCAGTCCATTCAAACTGTCAATTCCCCAATCGTTGAGGGGAGAGTCAGTCCATTCAAACTATCAATTCCCCAATCATTGAGAGGAGAGTCAGTCCATTCAAACTATCAATTCCCCAATCGTTGAGGGGAGAGTCAGTCCATTCAAACTATCAATTCCCCAATCATTGAGGGGAGAGTCAGTCCATTCAAACTATCAATTCCCCAATCATTGAGGGGAGAGTCAGTCCATTCAAACTATCAATTCCCCAATCATTGAGGAGAGTCAGTCCATTCAAACTATCAATTCCCCAATCATTGAGGAGAGTCAGTCCATTCAAACTATCAATTCCCCAATCATTGAGGGGAGAGTCAGTCCATTCAAACTATCAATTCCCCAATCATTGAGGGGAGAGTCAGTCCATTCAAACTATCAATTCCCCAATCATTGAGGGGAGTCAGTCCATTCAAACTATCAATTCCCCAATCATTGAGGGGAGTCAGTCCATTCAAACTATCAATTCCCCAATCATTGAGGGGAGAGTCAGTCCATTCAAACTATCAATTCCCCAATCATTGAGGAGAGTCAGTCCATTCAAACTATCAATTCCAGAATCATTGAGGAGAGTCAGTCCATTCAAACTATCAATTCCACAATCATTGAGGAGAGTCCGTCCATTCAAACTATCAATTCCCCAATCATTGAGGGGAGAGTCAGTCCATTCAAACTATCAATTCCACAATCATTGAGGAGAGTCAGTCCATTCAAACTATCAATTCCCCAATCATTGAGAGGAGAGTCAGTCCATTCAAACTATCAATTCCCCAATCATTGAAGAGAGCCGTCCATTCAAACTATCAATTCCCCAATCATTGAGAGGAGAGTCAGTCCATTCAAACTATCAATTCCACAATCATTGAGGAGAGTCAGTCCATTCAAACTATCAATTCCCCAATCATTGAGCAGAGTCAGTCCATTCAAACTATCAATTCCCCAATCATTGAGAGGAGAGTCAGTCCATTCAAACTATCAATTCCACAAACATTGAGGAGAGTCAGTCCATTCAAACTATCAATTCCCCAATCATTGAGGGGAGAGTCAGTCCATTCAAACTATCAATTCCCCAATCATTGAGGAGAGTCAGTCCATTCAAACTATCAATTCCCCAATCATTGAGGAGAGTCAGTCCATTCAAACTATCAATTCCCCAATCATTGAGGGGAGTCAGTCCATTCAAACTATCAATTCCCCAATCATTGAGGAGAGAGTCAGTCCCTTCAAACTATCAATTCCCCAATCATTGAGGGGAGAGTCAGTCCATTCAAACTATCAATTCCCCAGACATTGAGAGGAGAGTCGGTCCATTCAAACTATCAATTCCCCAATCATTGATGGGAGAGTCAGTCCATTCAAACTATCAATTCCCCAATCATTGAGGGGAGTCAGTCCATTCAAACTATCAATTCCCCAATCATTGAGGGGAGTTAGTCCATTCAAACTATCAATTCCCCAATCATTGAGGGGAGAGTCAGTCCATTCAAACTATCAATTCCCCAATCATTGAGGAGAGTCAGTCCATTCAAACTATCAATTCCAGAATCATTGAGGAGAGTCAGTCCATTCAAACTAACAATTCCACAATCATTGAGGAGAGTCCGTCCATTCAAACTATCAATTCCCCAATCATTGAGGGGAGAGTCAGTCCATTCAAACTATCAATTCCCCAATCATTGAGAGGAGAGTCAGTCCATTCAAACTATCAATTCCCCAATCATTGAGGGGAGAGTCAGTCCATTCAAACTATCAATTCCACAATCATTGAGGAGAGTCAGTCCATTCAAACTATCAATTCCCCAATCATTGAGAGGAGAGTCAGTCCATTCAAACTATCAATTCCCCAATCATTGAGGAGAGTCAGTCCATTCAAACTATCAATTCCCCAATCATTGAAGAGAGTCCGTCCATTCATCTATCAATTCCCCAATCATTGAGGAGAGTCAGTCCATTCAAACTATCAATTCCCCAATCATTGAGGGGAGAGTCAGTCCATTCAAACTATGAATTCCACAATCATTGAGGAGAGTCAGTCCATTCAAACTATCAATTCCCCAATCATTGAGCAGAGTCAGTCCATTCAAACTATCAATTCCCCAATCATTGAGAGGAGAGTCAGTCCATTCAAACTATCAATTCCACAATCAATGAGGAGAGTCAGTCCATTCAAACTATCAATTCCCCAATCATTGAGGGGAGAGTCAGTCCATTCAAACTATCAATTCCCCAATCATTGAGGAGAGTCAGTCCATTCAAACTATCAATTCCCCAATCATTGAGGAGAGTCAGTCCATACAAACTATCAATTCCCCAATCATTGAGGGGAGTCAGTCCATTCAAACTATCAATTCCCCAATCATTGAGGAGAGAGTCAGTCCCTTCAAACTATCAATTCCCCAATCATTGAGGGGAGAGTCAGTCCATTCAAACTATCAATTCCCCAATCATTGAGGGGAGAGTCAGTCCATTCAAACTATCAATTCCCCAGACATTGAGAGGAGAGTCGGTCCATTCAAACTATCAATTCCCCAATCATTGAGGGGAGAGTCAGTCCATTCAAACTATCAATTCCCCAATCATTGAGGGGAGAGTCAGTCCATTCAAACTATCAATTCCCTAATCATTGAGGAGAGTCAGTCCATTCAAACTATCAATTCCCCAATCATTGAGGGGAGAGTCAGTCCATTCAAACTATCAATTCCCCAATCATTGAGGGGAGAGTCAGTCCATTCAAACTATCAATTCCCCAATCATTGAGAGGAGAGTCAGTCCATTCAAACTATCAATTCCCCAATCATTGAGGAGAGTCAGTCCATTCAAACTATCAATTCCCCAATCATTGAGGGGAGAGTCAGTCCATTCAAACTATCAATTCCCCAATCATTGAGGGGAGAGTCAGTCCATTCAAACTATCAATTCCCCAATCATTGAGAGGAGAGTCAGTCCATTCAAACAATCAATTCCCCAATCATTGAGGAGAGTCAGTCCATTCAAACTATCAATTCCCCAATCATTGAGGGGAGAGTCAGTCCATTCAAACTATCAATTCCCCAATCATTGAGGAGAGTCAGTCCATTCAAACTATCAATTCCCTAATCATTGAGGAGAGTCAGTCCATTCAAACTATCAATTCCCCAATCATTGAGAGGATAGTCAGTCCATTCAAACTATCAATTCCCCAATCATTGAAGAGAGTCAGTCCATTCAAACTATCAATTCCCCAATCATTGAGGGGAGAGGCGGTCCATTCAAACTATCAATTCCCCAATCATTGAGGGGAGAGTCAGTCCATTCAAACTATCAATTCCCCAATCATTGAGAGGAGAGTCAGTCCATTCAAACTATCAATTCCCCAATCATTGAGGAGAGTCAGTCCATTCAAACTATCAATTCCCCAATCATTGAGGGGAGAGTCCGTCCATTCAAACTATCAATTCCCCAATCATTGAGGAGAGTCAGTCCATTCAAACTATCAATTCCCTAATCATTGAGGAGAGTCAGTCCATTCAAACTATCAATTCCCCAATCATTGAGGGGAGAGTCAGTCCATTCAAACTATCAATTCCCCAATCATTGAGGGGAGAGTCAGTCCATTCAAACTATCAATTCCCCAATCATTGAGGGGAGAGTCAGTCCATTCAAACTATCAATTCCCCAATCATTGAGGAGAGTCAGTCCATTCAAACTATCAATTCCCCAATCATTGCGGAGAGTCAGTCCGTTCAAACTATCAATTCCCCAATCATTGACGAGAGTCAGTCCATTCAAACTAACAATTCCCTAATCATTGAGGAGAGTCAGTCCATTCAAACTATCAATTCCCCAATCATTGAGGGGAGAGTCAGTCCATTCAAACTATCAATTCCCCAATCATTGAGGAGAGTCTGTCCATTCAAACTATCAATTCCCCAATCATTGAGGTGAGAGTCATTCCATTCAAACTATCAATTCCCCAATCATTGACGAGAGTCAGTCCATTCAAACTAACAATTCCCTAATCATTGAGGAGAGTCAGTCCATTCAAACTATCAATTCCCCAATCATTGAGGGGAGAGTCAGTCCATTCAAACTATCAATTCCCCAATCATTGAGGAGAGAGTCAGTCCATTCAAACTATCAATTCCCCAATCATTGAGGAGAGAGTCAGTCCATTCAAACTATCAATTCCCCAATCATTGAGGAGAGTCAGTCCATTCAAACTATCAATTCCCCAATCATTGAGGGGAGAGTCAGTCCATTCAAACTATCAATTCCCCAATCATTGAGGGGAGAGTCAGTCCATTCAAACTATCAATTCCCTAATCATTGAGGAGAGTCAGTCCATTCAAACTATCAATTCCCCAATCATTGAGGGGAGAGTCAGTCCATTCAAACTATCAATTCCCCAATCATTGAGGGGAGATTCAGTCCATTCAAACTATCAATTCCCGAATCATTGAGGAGAGTCAGTCCATTCAAACTATCAATTCCCCAATCATTGAGGAGAGTCAGTCCATTCAAACTATCAATTCCCCAATCATTGAGGGGAGTCATTCCATTCAAACTATCAATTCCCCAATCATTGAGGGGAGAGTCAGTCAATTCAAACTATCAATTCCCCAATCATTGAGGGGAGAGTCAGTCCATTCAAACTATCAATTCCCCAATCATTGAGGAGAGTCAGTCCGTTCAAACTATCAATTCCCCAATCATTGAGGAGAGACAGTCCATTCAAACTAACAATTTCCCCAATCATTGAGGGGAGAGTCAGTCCATTCAAACTATCAATGAATCAATCATTGAGGAGAGTCAGTCCATTTAAACTATCAATTCCCCAATCATTGAGAGGAGAGTCAGTCCATTCAAACTATCAATTCCCCAATCATTGAGGAGAGTCAGTCCATTCAAACTATCAATTCCCCAATCATTGCGGAGAGTCAGTCCGTTCAAACTATCAATTCCCCAATCATTGAGGGGAGAGTCAGTCCATTCAAACTATCAATTCCCCAATCATTGAGGAGAGAGTCAGTCCATTCAAACTATCAATTCCCCAATCATTGAGGGGAGAGTCAGTCCATTCAAACTATCAATTCCCCAATCATTGAGGAGAGAGTCAGTCCATTCAAACTATCAATTCCCCAATCATTGAGGAGAGAGTCAGTCCATTCAAACTATCAATTCCCCAATCATTGAGGAGAGTCAGTCCATTCAAACTATCAATTCCCCAATCATTGAGGGGAGAGTCAGTCCATTCAAACTATCAATTCCCCAATCATTGAGGGGAGAGTCAGTCCATTCAAACTATCAATTCCCTAATCATTGAGGAGAGTCAGTCCATTCAAACTATCAATTCCCCAATCATTGAGGGGAGAGTCAGTCCATTCAAACTATCAATTCCCCAATCATTGAGGGGAGATTCAGTCCATTCAAACTATCAATTCCCGAATCATTGAGGAGAGTCAGTCCATTCAAACTATCAATTCCCCAATCATTGAGGAGAGTCAGTCCATTCAAACTATCAATTCCCCAATCATTGAGGGGAGTCATTCCATTCAAACTATCAATTCCCCAATCATTGAGGGGAGAGTCAGTCAATTCAAACTATCAATTCCCCAATCATTGAGGGGAGAGTCAGTCCATTCAAACTATCAATTCCCCAATCATTGAGGAGAGTCAGTCCGTTCAAACTATCAATTCCCCAATCATTGAGGAGAGACAGTCCATTCAAACTATCAATTCCCCAATCATTGAGGAGAGTCAGTCCATTTAAACTATCAATTCCCCAATCATTGAGAGGAGAGTCACTCCATTCAAACTATCAATTCCCCAATCATTGAGGGGAGAGTCAGTCCATTCAAACTATCAATTCCCCAAAGATTGAGGGGAGAGTCAGTCCATTCAAACTATCAATTCCCCAATCATTGAGAGGAGAGTCAGTCCATTCCAACTATCAATTCCCCAATCATTGAGGAGAGTCAGTCCATTCAAAGTATCAATTCCCCAATCATTGAGGGGAGAGTCAGTCCATTCAAACTATCAATTCCCCAATCATTGAGGGGAGAGTCAGTCCATTCAAACTATCAATTCCCCAATCATTGAGGGGAGAGTCAGTCCATTCAAACTATCAATTCCCCAATCATTGAGGAGAGTCAGTCCATTCAAACTATCAATTCCCCAATCATTGAGGGGAGAGTCAGTCCATTCAAACTATCAATTCCCCAATCATTGAGGAGAGTCAGTCCATTCAAACTATCAATTCCACAATCATTGAGGAGAGTCAGTCCATTCAAATTATCAATTCCCCAATCATTGAGGGGAGAGTCAGTCCATTCAAACTATCAATTCCCCAATCATTGAGGGGAGAGTCAGTCCATTCAAACTATCAATTCCCCAATCATTGAGGGGAGAGTCAGTCCATTCAAACTATCAATTCCCCAATCATTGAGGAGAGTCAGTCCATTCAAACTATCAATTCCCCAATCATTGAGGAGAGTCAGTCCATTCAAACTATCAATTCCCCAATCATTGAAGGGAGAGTCAGTCCATTCAAACTATCAATTCCCCAATCATTGAGGGGAGAGTCAGTCCATTCAAACTATCAATTCCCCAATCATTGAGGAGAGTCAGTCCATTCAAACTATCAATTCCCCAATCATTGAGGAGAGTCAGTCCATTCAAACTATCAATTCCCCAATCATTGAGGAGAGTCAGTCCATTCAAACTATCAATTCCCCAATCATTGAGGGGAGAGTCAGTCCATTCAAACTATCAATTCCACAATCATTGAGGAGAGTCAGTCCATTCAAACTATCAATTCCACAATCATTGAGGAGAGTCAGTCCATTCAAATTATCAATTCCCCAATCATTGAGGGGAGAGTCAGTCCATTCAAACTATCAATTCCCCAATCATTGAGGGGAGAGTCAGTCCATTCAAACTATCAATTCCCCAATCATTGAGGAGAGTCAGTCCATTCAAACTATCAATTCCCCAATCATTGAGGAGAGTCAGTCCATTCAAACTATCAATTCCCCAATCATTGAAGGGAGAGTCAGTCCATTCAAACTATCAATTCCCCAATCATTGAGGGGAGAGTCAGTCCATTCAAACTATCAATTCCCCAATCATTGAGGAGAGTCAGTCCATTCAAACTATCAATTCCCCAATCATTGAGGAGAGTCAGTCCATTCAAACTATCAATTCCCCAATCATTGAGGAGAGTCAGTCCATTCAAACTAACAATTTCCCCAATCATTGAGGGGAGAGTCAGTCCATTCAAACTATCAATTCCCCAATGATTGAGAGGAGAGTCAGTCCATTCAAACTATCAATTCCCCAATCATTGAGGGGAGAGTCAGTCCATTCAAACTATCAATTCCCCAATCATTGAGGGGAGAGTCAGTCCATTCAAACTATCAATTCCCCAATCATTGAGGAGAGTCAGTCCATTCAAACTGTCAATTCCCCAATCATTGAGGGGAGTCAGTCCATTCAAACTATCAATTCCCCAATCATTGAGAGGAGAGTCAGTCCATTCAAACTATCAATTCCCCAATCATTGAGGAGAGTCAGTCCATTCAAACTATCAATTCCACAATCATTGAGGAGAGTCAGTCCATTCAAATTATCAATTCCCCAATCATTGAGGGGAGAGTCAGTCCATTCAAACTATCAATTCCCCAATCATTGAGGAGAGTCAGTCCATTCAAACTATCAATTCCCCAATCATTGAGAGGAGAGAGTCAGTCCATTCAAACTATCAATTCCCCAATCATTGAGGAGAGTCAGTCCATTCAAACTATCAATTCCCCAATCATTGAGGGGAGAGTCAGTCCATTCAAACTATCAATTCCCCAATCATTGAGGGGAGAGTCAGTCCATTCAAACTATCAATTCCCCAATCATTGAGGAGAGTCAGTCCATTCAAACTATCAATTCCCCAATCATTGAGGGGAGAGTCAGTCCATTCAAACTATCAATTCACAATCATTGAGAGGAGAGTCAGTCCATTCAAACGATCAATTCCCCAATCATTGAGGGGAGAGTCAGTCCATTCAAACTATCAATTCCCTAATCATTGAGAGGAGAGACAGTCCATTCAAACTATCAATTCCCCAATCTTTGAGGGGAGAGTCAGTCCATTCAAACTATCAATTCCCCAATCATTGAGGGGAGAGTCAGTCCATTCAAACAGTCAATTCCCCAATCATTGAGAGGAGAGTCAGTCCATTCAAACTATCAATTCCCCAATCATTGAGGGGAGAGTCAGTCCTTTCAAACTATCAATTCCCCAATCATTGAGGAGAGTCAGTCCATTCAAACTATCAATTCCCTAATCATTGAGGAGAGTCAGTCCATTCAAACCATCAATTCCCCAATCATTGAGGGGAGAGTCAGTCCATTCAAACTATCAATTCCCCAATCATTGAGGGGATAGTCAGTCCATTCAAACTATCAATTACCCAATCATTGAGGAGAGTCAGTCCATTCAAACTATCAATTCCCTGATCATTGAGGAGAGTCAGTCCATTCAAACTATCAATTCCCCAATCATTGAGAGGAGAGTCAGTCCATTCAAACTATCAATTCCCCAATCATTGAGGAGAGTCAGTCCATTCAAACTATCAATTCCCCAATCATTGAGGAGAGTCAGTCCATTCAAACTATCAATTCCCCAATTATTGAGGGGAGAGTCAGTCCATTCAAACTATCAATTCCCCAATCATTGAGAGGAGAGTCAGTCCATTCAAACTATCAATTCCCCAATCATTGAGGAGAGTCAGTCCATTCAAACTATCAATTCCCCAATCATTGAGGGGAGAGTCAGTCCATTCAAACTATCAATTCCCCAATCATTGAGGAGAGTCAGTCCATTCAAACTAACAATTTCCCCAATCATTGAGGGGAGAGTCAGTCCATTCAAACTATCAATTCCCCAATCATTGAGAGGAGAGTCAGTCCATTCAAACTATCAATTCCCCAATCATTGAGGGGAGAGTCAGTCCATTCAAACTATCAATTCCCCAATCATTGAGGGGAGAGTCAGTCCATTCAAACTATCAATTCCCTAATCATTGAGAGGAGAGACAGTCCATTCAAACTATCAATTCCCCAATCATTGTGGGGAGAGTCAGTCCATTCAAACTATCAATACCCCAATCATTGAGGGGAGAGTCAGTCCATTCAAACTATCAATTCCCCAATCATTGAGGGGAGAGTCAGTCCATTCAAACTATCAATTCCCCAATCATTGAGGAGAGTCAGTCCATTCAAACTATCAATTCCCCAATCATTGAGGAGAGTCAGTCCATTCAAACTATCAATTCCCCAATCATTGAGGGGAGAGTCAGTCCATTCAAACTATCAATTCCCCAATCATTGAGGAGAGTCAGTCCATTCAAACTATCAATTCCCTAATCATTGAGGAGAGTCAGTCCATTCAAACCATCAATTCCCCAATCATTGAGGGGAGAGTCAGTCCATTCAAACTATCAATTCCCCAATCATTGAGGGGAGAGTCAGTCCATTCAAACTATCAATTCCCCAATCATTGAGGGGAGAGTCAGTCCATTCAAACTATCAATTCCCCAATCATTGAGGGGAGAGTCAGTCCATTCAAACTATCAATTCCCAAATCATTGAGGAGAGTCAGTCCATTCAAACTATCATTTCCCCAATCATTGAGGAGAGTCAGTCCATTCAAACTATCAATTCCCCAATCATTGAGGGGAGAGTCAGTCCATTCAAACTATCAATTCCCCAATCATTGAGGGGAGAGTCAGTCCATTCAAACTATCAATTCCCCAATCATTGAGGGGAGAGTCAGTCCATTCAAACTATCAATTCCCCAATCATTGAGGAGAGTCAGTCCATTCAAACTATCAATTCCCCAATCATTGAGGAGAGTCAGTCCATTCAAACTAACAATTTCCCCAATCATTGAGGGGAGAGTAAGTCCATTCAAACTATCAATTCCCCAATCATTGAGAGGAGAGACAGTCCATTCAAACTATCAATTCCCCAATCATTGAGAGGAGAGTCAGTCCATTCAAACCATCAATTCCCCAATCATTGAGGGGAGTCTGTCCATTCAAACTATCAATTCCCCAATCATTGAGAGGAGAGTCAGTCCATTCAAACTATCAATTTCCCAATCATTGAGGAGAGTCAGTCCATTCAAACTATCAATTCCCCAATCATTGAGGGGAGAGTCAGTCCATTCAAACTATCAATTCCCCAATCATTGAGGAGAGTCACTCCATTCAAACTATCAATTCCCCAATCATTGAGGAGAGTCAGTCCATTCAAACTAACAATTTCCCCAATCATTGAGGGGAGAGTAAGTCCATTCAAACTATCAATTCCCCAATCATTGAGAGGAGAGTCAGTCCATTCAAACTATCAATTCACCAATCATTGAGAGGAGAGTCAGTCCATTCAAACCATCAATTCCCCAATCATTGAGAGGAGTCAGTCCATTCAAACTATCAATTCCCCAATCATTGAGGGGAGTCAGTCCATTCAAACTATCAATTCCCCAATCATTGAGGGGAGAGTCAGTCCATTCAAACTATCAATTCCCCAATCATTGAGGAGAGTCAGTCCATTCAAACTATCAATTCCCCAATCATTGAGGGGAGAGTCAGTCCATTCAAACTATCAATTCCACAATCATTGAGGAGAGTCAGTCCATTCAAACTATCAATTCCCTAATCATTGACAGGAGAGTCAGTCCATTCAAACTATCAATTCCCCAATCATTGAGGGGAGAGTCAGTCCATTCAAACTATCAATTCCCCAATCATTGAGGAGAGTCAGTCCATTCAAACTATCAATTCCCCAATCATTGAGGGGAGAGTCAGTCCATTCAAACTATCAATTCCCCAATCATTGAGGGGAGAGTCAGTCCATTCAAACTATCAATTCCCCAATCATTGAGAGGAGAGTCAGTCCATTCAAACTATCAATTCCCCAATCATTGAGGAGAGTCAGTCCATTCAAACTATCAATTCCCCAATCATTGAGGAGAGTCGGTCCATTCAAACTATCAATTCCCCAATCATTGAGGAGAGTCAGTCCATTCAAACTATCAATTCCCGAATTATTGAGGAGAGTCAGTCCATTCAAACTATCAATTCTCCAATCATTGAGGGGAGAGTCAGTCCATTCAAACTATCAATTCCCCAATCATTGAGGGGAGAGTCAGTCCATTCAAACTATCAATTCCCCAATCATTGAGGAGAGTCAGTCCATTCAAACTATCAATTCCCCAATCATTGAGGGGAGAGTCAGTCCATTCAAACTATCAATTCCCCAATCATTGAGGGGAGTCTGTCCATTCAAACTATCAATTCCCCAATCATTGAGGGGAGAGTCAGTCCATTCAAACTATCAATTCCCCAATCATTGAGGGGAGAGTCAGTCCATTCAAACTATCAATTCCCCAATCATTGAGGAGAGTCAGTCCATTCAAACTATCAATTCCCCAATCATTGAGGGGAGAGTCAGTCCATTCAAACTATCAATTCCCCAATCATTGAGGAGAGTCAGTCCATTCAAACTATCAATTCCCCAATCATTGAGGAGAGTCAGTCCATTCAAACTATCAATTCCCCAATCATTGAGGGGAGAGTTCGTTCAGAGTAAAGCTCCCTCTGCACTGTCCCGTCAAACACTCCCAGGGCAGGTGCAGGTTGATATACAGAGTAAATCTCCCTCTACACTGTCCCATCAAACACTCCCAGGGCAGGTACAGGTTTCGATACAGAGTAAAGCTCCCTCTACACTGTCCCGTCAAACACTCCCAGGGCAGGTACAGGGTTCGATACAGAGTAAAGCTCCCTCTACACTGTCCCGTCGAACACTCGCAGGGCAGGTACAGGGTTAGATACAGAGTAAAGCTCCCTCTACACTGTCCCATCAAACACTCCCAGGGCAGGTGCAGGTTGATATACAGAGTAAATCTCCCTCTACACTGTCCCATCAAACACACCCAGGGCAGGTACAGGGTTCGATACAGAGTAAAGCTCCCTCTACACTGTCCCGTCAAACACTCCCAGGGCAGGTACAGGGTTAGATACAGAGTAAAGCTCCCTCTACACTGTCCCATCAATCACTCCCGGGGCAGGTACAGGGTTAGATTCGGAGTAAAGCTCCCTCTACACTGACCAATCAAACACTCCCAGGGCAGGTACAGGGTTAGATGCAGAGTAAAGCTCCCTCCACACTGTCCCGTCAAACACTTCCAGGGCAGGTACAGGGTTAGATACAGAGTAAAGCTCCCTCTACACTGTCCCGTCAAACACTCCCAGGGCAGGTACAGGGTTAGATACAGAGTAAAGCTCCCTCTACACTGTCCCATCAAACACTCCCAGGGCAGGTACAGGGTTAGATACAGAGTAAAGTTCCCTTTACACTGTCCCATCAAACACTCCCAGGGCAGGTACAGGGTTAGATACAGGGTAAAGCTCCCTCGACACTGTCCCATCAAACACTCCCGGGGCAGGTGCAGGGTTTGATACAGAGTAAAGCTCCCTCTACACTGTCCCGTCAAACACTCCCAGGGCAGGTACAGGGTTAGATACAGAGTAAAGCTCCCTCTACACTGTCCCATCAAACACTCCCAGTGCAGGTACAGGGTTAGATACAGAGTAAAGCTCCCTCTACACTGTCCCATCGAACACTCCCAGGGCAGGTACAGGGTTAGATGCAGAGTAAAGCTCCCTCCACACTGTCCCGTCAAACACTTCCTGGGCAGGTACAGGGTTAGATACAGAGTAAAGCTCCCTCTACACTGTCCCGTCAAACACTCCCAGGGCAGGTACAGGGTTAGATACAGAGTAAAGCTCCCTCTCCACTGTCCCATCAAACACTCCCACGGCAGGTGCAGGGTTAGATACAGAGTAAAGCTCCCTCTACACTGTCCCGTCAAGCACTCCCAGGGCAGGTACAGGGTTAGATACAGAGTAAAGCTCCCTCTACACTGTCCCATCAATCACTCCCATGGCAGGTACAGGGTTAGATACAGAGTAAAGCTCCCTCTACACTGTCCCATCAAACACTCCCAGGCCAGGTGCAGGGTTAGATACAGAGTAAATCTCCCTCTACACTGTCCCATCAAACACTCCCAGGGCAGGTACAGGTTTAGATACAGAGTAAAGCTCCCTCTACACCGTCCCGTCAAACACTCCCAGGGCAAGTACAGGGTTAGATACACAGTAAAGCTCCCTCTACACTGACCCATCTCACACTCCCAGGGCAGGTACAGGGTTAGATACAGAGTAAAGCTCCCTCTACACTGTCCCATCAAACACTCCCAGTGCAGGTACAGGGTTAGATACAGAGTAAAGCTCCCTCTACACTGTCCCGTCAAGCACTCCCAGGGCAGGTACAGGGTTAGATACAGAGTAAAGCTCCCTCTACACTGTCCCATCAATCACTCCCATGGCAGGTACAGGGTTAGATACAGAGTAAAGCTCCCTCTACACTGTCCCATCAAACACTCCCAGGGCAGGTACAGGTTTAGATACAGAGTAAAGCTCCCTCCACACTGTCCCGTCAAACACTCCCAGGGCAGGTACAGGGTTAGATACAGAGTAAAGCTCCCTCTGCACTGTCCCGTCAAACACTCCCAGGGCAGGTACAGGGTTAGATGCAGAGTAAAGCTCCCTCTACACTCTCCCATCAATGTGGGGTTTGCCTTCCCATCCTCACCCCTGATCTTTGAACTATAACCCGTCCGATGGTTATCCAATGGAATGTCCAGTGTTGTTAATCTCTTCTGTTCATCCAGCGTTCCTGCCCTTTCCATCCTGATTCCTGCACCTTAATCTTTGAATGAGCCTTGCACTGTTGATTAACCCAATAATCCAGAAGTGTGAGGTGATTCATATTGGTGGGAAGAATGAGGAGAGGCAATGCCAACTAATTTGATGAGGGACCTCAGTTTATGTGGAGAGACTGGAGAGGCTGGCATTGTTCTCCTCAGAGCAGAGAAGGTTAAGGGGAGATTTGATCGAGGCGTTCACAATCATGAGGGGTTTTGATCGAGTCAATAAGGAGAAACTGTTTCCAGTGGGCAGGAGGGTCGGGAACCAGAGGACCCAGATTTATGATAATCGGGGAAAGAGCCAGAGAGGGGGAGATGAGGAGAAATGTCTTTAAACGCAGCGAGTTGTGATGATCTGGAATTCACTGCCTGAAAGGGCGGTGGAAGCAGATTCAATAATAACTTTCAAAAGGGGGGGAATTGGGCAAACACTTGAAGGGGAGAAAGCTGCCCTTGTTTGTTTGTTCCAAAGTGCCGGCACGGGCCCGATGGGACGAGTGGCCTCCTCCCCTGCTGCGCAGCTCTCCGCTCCGATGAATAACCTTGCCCTCCCCCCTTCCTTCTCTTTGCTCAGGACTCTGCTCACCACCCTCAGCGCGAGGATGGGAGCCCGTCAACCGCACAGCCGTCCCATCTGCCCTTGAGGACCAACTCGCTGATCGAGAGCTACTATTACATAAGGACCCAGATGGCCATCGGGGAGGAGTCCAAGGCCGCCACCGCCGCGGTGGGACCAGCGGAGGACCTTGCCTCCGAGCAGACGGGGTCTCTGGACGTTCCAGACGTCGAGGCTTCATCTGGGCTGGTCTCCTTTCCCGAGTCGCTCAGCCAGGTCGCTGCGCTGAGGCAGTCCGATTCCGACGAGGCTCCGCGAGACGTCACGTCCGCCCGGACTGTCCCCGCCAAGATGGCGCCCCCGTCTATCTGGTCTCCTTCGCCTCGGGCCGCTCCGGAGAAGACAGCCCCGCACGTTCCGGACATCAATGTGCTCGACGTGGACAGCCTGGAGTCCGGGCCTCCGCCCGCCGACGCCCGGAGGGACCAGCGCTCCCCCCCGCTCCTCCCCAAACCCGCCCACAAGCCCCGAGCCGGGCAGCCGGAGGCAGACGCTCCGGCTCGGCGGCCCCCCAACAAACGCAGCCCCGAGCCTCGCTGGCCGCCCACGCCCGGCCCGGAGGCAAGCAGCTCCGACGAGAAGCCCGTGTTCGAATCCAGCCAGGCCCCGGACCGCCCGGCCGATTACGCCCGCCCCAAGCAGAGACCCGCCCTGGACGCCCTGCGCCGAAAGTTTCCAGACGGGCGGCTCCCCGGTGAGGGGCAGAAAGCCGCCCCCCGGCTGGCCTCGGCCGACCGCCCACAAGCCGAGGACTTTGCGCACCTACAGAGCTCGATCCCAGCCTGGGCAGTCCAAGACAAAGCTTTGGATTATCTGGCCTACCTCGAAGATAGTCCTGCCTTTAGGGAGGGCCTACTGATGTACAGCTTAGACGAGCATCCACCAGCCAGCGACCGCCCATCTGAGGCTTTTCCCGATCCAGGCTACTCTTGGGTAAGCCAATCACCCTTTGGCTGGGCGAGTGAGATGGCTTCAGTCCAGCCTGCCCCACTCCCGGACCCCCTCAAGGAGACCATGGGGACAAAACCCCCTCGGGTTACGCCCCCCGCAGACAGGCAGGCCTCCTTTGGGCAGGAGCCCGTGCTCGATGCCCTCGCCGTGGATTTCCTGCTGAGCCAGGGCCCGAGGCCAGACGTTCCAGATGTTGACTCGTCCAGGGCCAGCGGGGGCCCAGACACCCCGTTCAGCCAGCCCCCAATGGCGCAGCTGCCAGCGGCGGAGACCCCAGATCGCGACCTGGCGCCCGAGCGCATCCCGGCCCCGGGCGGCCTCGAAGACGGAGAGCCGAGGCCGGTTTCTCGAAACGCCGCCCCCCAGGCCCACCGGGAGACGGACCTCCCGGCCGGGCGCCTCCGGGAGATCGGGACTCCGCCCGGGAAAGACCTCTACCAGGAGCTGCGCTCGTCCCCTCCGTCGGAGAGGAAGTCGGCTTGGGAGCAAATCTTGACCATTTACAAGCAGGGTGAGAAGCCCACCTTCGCCCAGGCCCCTCTGCAGCCGTCCTCGGACGAGCAGGCTGCCTGGGGCCCGGTGCAGGCCATCGTGGCGCGGAACGAGGCCCCGTCCTATGAGCAGGTAACCGGCTCGACCGACAAGATGTCCCTCTGGAGCGAAATCCAGCCAGTCCACAGCTGGGAAGATGGCTTGCTCTACGGAGACCTGGCGGCCCCCGGATCTTCAGACGAGAAGTCCACGTGGGGAGAGATCCTGACCATCTACACCAGAGATGACAAGTCAACCGGGCAGATCCCCATGGAGTCCTCGGCGGACGATCGGTCCGTCTGGGGCAGGGTCTTGACAGTGGACAGTTGGGAAGAGGACTCCCCCTTCGGGCAGCCTCTCACCTCCTCGTCCGCTGACGAGAAGTCGGCCTGGAGGCAGATCCTGACGGCGGACAGCTGGGATGAGGCCTTCCTCTTTGGCCAAATCCTGACTGCTCCGCCCCACGACAAGAGGCAAGGAAAAGGACAGATCAAAGTCATCGACAGCTGGGACGAGACGTTGCACTCTGCCCAACTTCAGGCAGCAGATGCCCCAGACGGGAAGCCTCCCAGCGGGACAATCCCAACTCTGGGGCCCGCGGATGAGAAATCAACTTCGGACAATGCCCCGGCGGCTGAGAGCCAGGAGGAAGTGGAGGAGGAGGAGGAGGAGGAGGAGGAGGAGGCGGAGAAGCCGCACCAGGCACAGATCCAAGCAATGGATAATCGGGCCGATGGGCTCCCGGCCGCTGGGAAATCCCTGCTCCCTGCCCAACACCAGCACTCCCGATTCCATCAAGGCCGAATCCCAATCGAGACGTGGGCAGGTGAGGAGCTCCCGGCCTCCGACAGGTGGGGTACGCCGTTTCTGTACGGGCCGCAGTCCCCCTCGGCCTTCCCGGACGATACAGAGGTGTGGGGGCAGGCGGCCGCCGCGCAAACGCAGGACGAGAAGCCCCCGCCGTCTGGGCCGCAGGCCGCCAGCTGGCCGAGTGAGGCCTCCCGGCTCGGACAAGCCCCGGCGGCGATGCGAGCAAGAGAGGCGGGGCAAGCCGAGGAGCCGGACGCCAAGGCAGCGGCGGAGGAGGGGAGTCGGTCGCGACCGGCCCCAGCTCCCGGCGGCCTGGACGAGGGGGATGAACGTCCAGCGATGGTGACCCTTGCGGGTGAGGTCAGGCCATCGAGACATGCCGTCCCGCGTCAAGAGGTCCCAGGCGCGGAGGAGAGACCTCTGTCTGACCGGGTCCCACTTGTGGAAAGTCCACCTGACGGAGGACGGGCATCTGAAGACAGCTCAGTTAGAATGATTGCATCGGGACAGAGTCTAGACTCAGGCACTGCAGACGACTTAACTCCATCAGAACAGACCCTCGCCATAGAGGAGCTAACTCCATCAGAACAGACCCTCGCCATCGAGGAGCTAACTCCATCAGAACAGACCCTCGCCATCGAGGAGCTAACTCCATCAGAACAGACCCTCGCCATCGAGGAGCTAACTCCATCAGAACAGACCCTCGCCATCGAGGAGCTAACTCCATCAGAACAGACCCTCGCCATCGAGGAGCTAACTCCATCAGAACAGACCCTCGCCAAAGGCAGGGTGTCAGCATCTGATCAGGCACTGACAATAGATGTGCTATCAGCATCAGAACAGACTCTGACTACAGGTGAGGTATCACCACCTGAAAGGGCCCTGACTACAGGTGAGGTATCTCCATCAGATGAGACTGTGACTACAGCTGAGGTATCTCCATCAGATCAGACTGTGACTACAGCTGAGGTATCTCCATCAGATCAGACTGTGACTACACGTGAGGTATCTCCTTGTAAACAGACTGTGACTACAGGTGAAGTATCTCCATCAGATCAGACGGTGACTACAGGTGAGGTATCTCCATGTAAACAGGCTGTGACGACAGGTGAGATTTCTCCAACTGAAGAGTCCCTGCCTATAGATAACCTATTACCATCAGATCACACTGTGTCTACAGGTGAGATATCACCATCAGATGAGACTGTGACGACAGGTGAGGTATCTCCATTAGATCAGACTGTGACTACAGGTGAGGTATCTCCATTAGATCAGACTGTGACTACAGGTGAGGTATCTCCATTAGATCAGACTGTGACTACAGGTGAGGTATCTCCATTAGATCAGACTGTGACTACAGGTGAGGTATCTCCATTAGATCAGACTGTGACTACAGGTGAGGTATCTCCATCAGAACAGACGGTGACTACAGGTGGGCTATCTCCATCAGAACAGACTGTGACTACAGTTGGGCTATCTCCATCAAATGAGACTGTGACTACAGGTGAGGTATCTCCATCAGAACAGACGGTGACTACAGGTGAGGTATCTCCATCAGATGAGACTGTGACAACAGGTGAGGTATCTTCATCAGAACAGACTGTGACTACAGGTGAGGTATCTCCATCAGATGAGACTGTGACTACAGGTGAGGTATCTCCATCAGATGAGACTGTGACTACAGGTGAGGTATCTCCATCAGATGAGACTGTGACTACAGGTGAGGTATCTCCATTAGATCAGACTGTGACTACAGGTGAGCTATCTCCATTAGATCAGACTGTGACTACAGGTGAGGTATCTCCATCAGATCAGACGGTGACTACAGGTGAGGTATCTCCATTAGATCAGACTGTGACTACAGGTGAGCTATCTCCATTAGATCAGACTATGACTACAGGTGAGGTATCTCCATCAGATCAGACTGTGACTACAGGTGAGGTATCTCCATTAGATCAGACTGTGACTACAGGTGAGGTATCTCCATCAGATCAGACGGTGACTACAGGTGAGCTATCTCCATTAGATCAGACGGTGGCTACAGGTGAGGTATCTCCATTAGATCAGACTGTGACTACAGGTGAGCTATCTCCATTAGATCAGACTGTGACTACAGGTGAGCTATCTCCATTAGATCAGACTATGACTACAGGTGAGGTATCTCCATTAGATCAGACGGTGACTACAGGTGAGGTATCTCCATTAGATCAGACGGTGACTACAGGTGAGATATCTCCATTAGATCAGACGGTGACTACAGGTGAGGTATCTCCATTAGATCAGACGGTGACTACAGGTGGGCTATCTCCATCAGATCAGACGGTGACTACAGGTGAGGTATCTCCATCAGATCAGACTGTGACTACAGGTGAGGTATCTCCATGTAAACAGACTGTGACTACAGGTGAGGTATCTCCATGTAAACAGACTGTGACTACAGGTGAGGTATCTCCATTAGATCAGACTGTGACTACAGGTGAGGTATCTCCATCAGAACAGATGGTGACTACAGGTGAGGTATCTCCATCAGATGAGACTGTGACTACAGGTGAGGTATCTCCATCAGATCAGACTGTGACTACAGGTGAGGTATCTCCATTAGATCAGACTGTGACTACAGGTGAGGTATCTCCATCAGATCAGACTGTGACTACAGGTGGGCTATCTCCATCAGAACAGACGGTGACTACAGGTGGGCTATCTCCATCAGAACAGACGGTGACTACAGGTGAGGTATCTCCATCAGAACAGACGGTGACTACAGGTGAGGTATCTCCATTAGATCAGACTGTGACAACAGGTGAGCTATCTCCATCAGAACAGACGGTGACTACAGGTGAGGTATCTCCATCAGAACAGACGGTGACTACAGGTGGGCTATCTCCATCAGAACAGACTGTGACTACAGGTGAGGTATCTCCATCAGATCAGACTGTGACTACAGGTGAGGTATCTCCATCAGATGAGAATGTGACAACAGGTGAGGTATCTCCATCAGATGAGACTGTGACTACAGGTGAGGTATCTCCATTAGATCAGACTGTGACTACAGGTGAGGTATCTCCATTAGATCAGACTGTGACTACAGGTGAGGTATCTCCATTAGATCAGACTGTGACTACAGGTGAGATATCTCCATTAGATCAGACTGTGACGACAGGTGAAATATCTCCATTAGATCAGACTGTGACTACAGGTGAGGTATCTCCATCAGAACAGACTGTGACTACAGGTGAGGTATCTCCATCAGATCAGACTGTGACTACAGGTGAGGTATCTCCATTAGATCAGACTGTGACTACAGGTGAGATATCTCCATCAGATCAGACTGTGACTACAGGTGAGCTATCTCCATTAGATCAGACTGTGACTACAGGTGAGGCATCTCCATTAGATCAGACTGTGACTACAGGTGAGATATCACCATCAGATGAGACTGTGACTACAGGTGAGGTATCTCCATTAGATCAGACTGTGACTACAGGTGGGCTATCTCCATTAGATCAGACGGTGACTACAGGTGAGGGATCTCCATTAGATCAGACTGTGACTACAGGTGAGATATCTCCATTCGATCAGACGGTGACTACAGGTGAGGTATCTCCATTAGATCAGACTGTGACTACAGGTGAGATATCTCCATTAGATCAGACGGTGACTACAGGCGAGGGATCTCCATTAGATCAGACGGTGACTACAGGTGAGATATCTCCATTCGATCAGACGGTGACTACAGGTGAGGTATCTCCATTAGATCAGACTGTGACTACAGGTGAGGGATCTCCATTAGATCAGACTGTGACTACAGGTGAGATATCTCCATTAGATCAGACGGTGACTACAGGTGAGATATCTCCATTAGATCAGACTGTGACTACAGGTGAGATATCTCCATTAGTTCAGACGGTGACTACAGGTGAGATATCTCCATTAGATCAGACGGTGACGACAGGTGAGGTATCTTTATCCAAGCAGACGTTGAGTGCAGAGACTATAGACTCCGAGACACAATCGGAGGAGACCTTGGTTTCAGGCAGCCTCGATGAGGTATCTGGGCAAACCATGAGTGCGGAGACCACTGATTACGAAAGTCCTTCCGAGCACTCAACTGAGGAAGATATCCTTTCCAGACAGGACCCAGCAACATCTGCCCACATCACGGAAGCTACAACTCAGCAGACCCCAGCTCCAGATTCCCCAGATGACAAGGGTCTTCCTGGACAGATCCCAACTCTAGCGACTCCTGACGAGGAAGTTCTCTCCACAGGGAAACCGATAAAGGATAGCCCAGATGTCAGTCAATCAAGACAGCTCTCTAATGCAGCAGGTTTATATCGAGAAGATCCATCCAATCTTACTCCAATTGGCCAGTCGCTGGAAATCCCAAGTAAGGAGATAACAGATGAGGATGTCCTATCAGATCATACCTCAACTGAGGAGACAACTGAGGAGATAGTGGACAAGGAAGCACGATCTGGTCAAATCCCAGTTTCAGGACCACCGGGCGAGGCTCCTCTGATGCTAACACGTGCCCACGGGCTCCAGGAATCTCCCGAGAAGACGTCCTCGACCAAGCAGGTGCTGGGGCCAGAAAACCCTGAGGAGGGTCCTTCATCGGGCATGTCTCCGGCCGTCTTCAACCCGTTCGAACTGGCCTCGTCCGGCCAGAGCACCGACTCTGAGAGCCCCAGCCAGAGGAACTCCTTTGGGGAGGCTTCCTCGGCGGGCTCAGGCACTCCCTGCCTGCCCCTGGCGGCCCCCGGCCCGCCCGTCTGCGACCCCCTGGTCATCGTCACCCTCTTCTCCCACCTCTCGCCCGGCTACGAGGCCAAGCCGGCCAACTCCAGCGGCACGTCGTCCAAGAGCGACTCGGAGGCCCGGGTGTCCCAACTCAAGGTCCAGGACACTCCGCCGCTCCCGGCCTCCGAGGTAGAAACCTGCCCTTGCCCGTCTCCCGTCCAGGCGCCAACCACCGCCCCCTCGGAGGACCGGGCCGCCCCTCCTCCCACGTTCTTCGACTCGGAAGGCCACGACCGGATGCTGTTCGACATCCTCTATCCTCACCTCCTCCCTCCCTTGGAGGTGTCCAACAATGAGTTGATGGAAGTCCCAGAAGAAGACAAAGAGTTTTGGGCAACCTTGTACTTTGGGAGTGTGGAAAAGGCAAGAGGGCTCCTGAAATTCCGAAAGCACAAACAGCAGCGCCGGGCGAAATGAAATGGCCAGAGGAGGAAGAGGAACGAGGTGAATCTGAGCCGCCATTTGTATTTCGAGATTAAATCATGTGCCACCCACTCAAAACTGTTCTGGTTTCTCTTTCCTCTCCCACCCAAATTCAACTGAGCTTCCTTTCCCCTCTTCCCTCATTCCCGGGTCCCCCTCAGCCTCCTGAGAAGGAGCTGGCCTTTCCCCAGCGTCTTCTCACCACCTCAACACGTCCCAAAGCCATTGGCAGCCAACGGAGGACGTTTCGTAAGACTACGAGGCATGGTTTTGCCTCCCTCGGTCTCACTCTCTCTCCCCCCTCCCCACTTTGAGGCAGAAGGTCGTGGGTATCGAGACCCACACATACACACACACACTCCAGAGACTCGAGCCCCCATAATCCAGGCCCGACACTCCCCGGTTGCCCCAGTACTGAGGGAGCGCCGCACTGTCGGAGGGTCGGTACTGAGGGAGCGCCGCACTGTCGGAGGGTCGGTACTGAGGGAGCGCCGCACTGTCGGAGGGTCGGTACTGAGGGAGCGCCGCACTGTCGGAGGGTCGGTACTGAGGGAGCGCCGCACTGTCGGAGGGTCGGTACTGAGGGAGCGCCGCACTGTCGGAGGGTCGGTACTGAGGGAGCGCCGCACTGTCGGAGGGTCGGTACTGAGGGAGCGCCGCACTGTCGGAGGGTCAGTACTGAGGGAGCGCCGCACTGTCGGAGGTGCCGTCTTTCGGACGAGACGTTGAACCGAGGGCCCCGTCTGCCCTCTGAGGTCGGTGTGAAATCCCACGGCCACTATTGGAAGACGAGCACGGGGGGAGTTCTCCCCGGTGTCCTGGGGCCGATATTTATCCCTCGACCAACATCACGAAAAAAAAACAGATGATCTGGGTCATTCTCACATTGCTGTTTGTGGGATCTTGCTGTGCGCAAATTGGCTCCTGTGTTTTCCAGCAACCCAGTACTTCATTGGCTGATAAAGGAAGGAACCTGGAAATGGGACAGAGGGGGGAGAGATCATTCGGAGAGAGGGCACAGGGGGTGATGGGGCATGTGCTGTTTCGAAATTTCAATCTCGATGAGTGTGAGGTGGTGCATTTTGGTAGGAAGAATAAGGAGGCCACACACTGATTGGATAATAAGAGTCTAAATGGGGGAGAGGAGCAGAGGGATCTGGGGGTACAGATACACAAATCACCAAAAGTAGAGACGCAGGTTAATAAGGCCATAAAAAAAGGCAAATCAAACACTGGGGTTCATTTCCAGAGGGATAGAATTGAAAAGCAGAGAAGTTATGTTAAACTTGCATAAAACCTTGGTTAGACCACACTTGGAGCACTGTGCACAGTTCTGGTCTCCATGTACCTTGGTTAGACCACACTTGGAGCACTGTGCATAGTTCTGGTCTCCATGTACCTTGGTTAGACCACACTTGGAGCACTGTGCACAGTTCTGGTCTCCATGTACCTTGGTTAGACCACACTTGGAGCACTGTGCACAGTTCTGGTCTCCATATACCTTGGTTAGACCACACTTGGAGCACTGTGCACAGTTCTGGTCTCCATGTACCTTGGTTAGACCACACTTGGAGCACTGTGCATAGTTCTGGTCTCCATGTACCTTGGTTAGACCACACTTGGAGCACTGTGCACAGTTCTGGTCTCCATGTACCTTGGTTAGACCACACTTGGAGCACTGTGCACAGTTCTGGTCTCCATGTACCTTGGTTAGACCACACTTGGAGCACTGTGGACAGTTCTGGTCTCCATATACCTTGGTTAGACCACACTTGGAGCACTGTGTACAGTTCTGGTCTCCATATACCTTGGTTAGACCACACTTGGAGCACTGTGCACAGTTCTGGTCTCCCTATACCTTGGTTAGACCACACTTGGAGCACTGTGCACAGTTCTGGTCTCCATATAGCTTGGTTAGACCACACTTGGAGCACTGTGCACAGTTCTGGTCTCCATATACCTTGGTTAGACCACACTTGGAGCACTGTGTGCAGTTCTGGTCTCCATATACCTTGGTTAGACCACACTTGGAGCACTGTGTGCAGTTCTGGTCTCCATATACCTTGGTTAGACCACACTTGGAGCACTGTGCACAGTTCTGGTCTCCATATACCTTGGTTAGACCACACTTGGAGCACTGTGTGCAGTTCTGGTCTCCATATACCTTGGTTAGACCACACTTGGAGCACTGTGTACAGTTCTGGTCTCCCGATACCTTGGTTAGACCACACTTGGAGCACTGTGTGCAGTTCTGGTCTCCATATACCTTGGTTAGACCTTACTTGGAGCACTGTGCACAGTTCTGGTCTCCATATAGCTTGGTTAGACCACATTTGGAGCACTGAGCACAGTTCTGGTCTCTATATACCTTGGTTAGACCACACTTGGAGCACTGTGTGCAGTTCTGGTCTCCATATACCTTGGTTAGACCTTACTTGGAGCACTGTGCACATTTCTGGTCTCCATATAGCTTGGTTAGACCACACTTGGAGCACTGTGCACAGTTCTGGTCTCCATATACCTTGGTTAGACCACATTTGGAGCACTGAGCACAGTTCTGGTCTCCATATACCTTGGTTAGTCCACACTTGGAGCACTGTGCACAGTTCTGTTCTCCATATTATAAAAAGGATTTAGAGGCACTGGAGAAGGTGCAAAAAAGATTTACTAGGATGATACCAGAACTGAGAGGTTTTACCTATCAGGAAAGATTGAACAGACTGGGGGTCTTTTCTCTGGAAAAGAGAAGGCTGAGGGGTGACCTGATCGAGGTCTTTAAGATTATGAAAGGGTTCGATAGGGTAGACGGAGAGAAGATGTTTCCACTTGTGGGGGAGACCAGAACTCGGGGCCATAAATATAAGATAGTCTCTAATAAATCCAATAGGGAATTCAGGAGAAACTTCTTTACCCAGAGAGTGGTGAGAATGTGGAACTCGCTCCCACAAGGAGTGGTTGAGGTGAATAGTGTAGATGGATTTAAGGGGAAGCTGGATAAACACATGAGGGAGAGAGGAATAGAAGGAGATGGTGAGAGGGTGAGATGGAGTAGGGAGGGAGGAGGCTCGTGTGGAGCAGAAACACCGGGATAGAGCAGGTGAAGAGGGAGAGACGGAGAGAAGGATATGAAGCTAGAAAGACATTTACAAGACCTCAGGACGTCCCAAAACGCATTACAGCCAATGAATTACTTTTGAAGTGTTGTCACTGTAGGAAAGGCAGCAGCCAATTTGCGCACAGCAAGATCCCACAAACAGCAATGAGACAACAAGTTTTTGAGTGATGTTGGTTGAGGGATAAATATTGGCCCCAGGACACCTCCCCTTTCTCCTCTTCGAGTTCGTGCTGTGGGATCTATTTGCATCTGCCCGAGAGGGCGGGCAGGGCCTCAGTTTAACGTCTGGTCTGGATCGTCGGGCCCCTCCAGGACAGTGCGGCCCTCCCCCAGTACCACACTGGAGTGTCAGCCTCGGTTTTGTGTTTGAGTCTCTCAAGTGGGACCTGGACCCATGACTTGTCTCGACCCTAAGAGCAAGAGTGCTACCCGCTGAGACACAGCTCACACTGTCGAGGCGATAGGGAGAGATGGAGTAGGGAGGGAGGAGGCTCTTGTGGGAGCGTAAACACCAGCATGGAGCAGTGGGGCCGAATGGCCTGTTTCTCCCCTGTGTATTTTACGTAATTGTACGTAACTTGGGATTTCCCTACTGAGATAGGGTAACCTCCATCCCAAGGACCCGAGTCCGGTCTCGAAACCTCCCGTCAAAAGTAATTAATAGTGAACGATCAGACATGGCCCAGAGATCTGTCCTCATCAAACCGTACCTGCAGTACTGGGTCCAGTTCTGGACCAACCACACCTGGAGTACTGGGTCCAGTTCAGTGCCCGCCACACCTGGAGGTACTGGGTCCAGTTCTGGGCCAACCACACCTGGAGTACTGGGTCCAGTTCAGTGCCCGCCACACCTGGAGTACTGGGTCCAGTTCTGGGCCAACCACACCTGGAGTACTGGGTCCAGTTCAGTGCCCGCCACACCTGGAGTACTGGGTCCAGTTCTGGTCAGACCACACCTGGAGTACTGGGTCCAGTTCTGGGCTGACCACACCTGGAGTACTGGGTCCAGTTCTGGGCCAACCACACCTGGAGTACTGGGTCCAGCTCTGGTCAGACCACACCTGGAGTACTGGGTCCAGTTCTGGTCAAGGTACACCTGGAGTACTGGGTCCAGTTCAGTGCCCACCACACCTGGAGTACTGGGACCAGTTCTGGTCAGAAAACACCTGGAGTACTGGGTCCAGTTCAGTGCCCACCACACCTGGAATACTGGGACCAGTTCTGGTCAGAAAACACCTGGAGTACTGGGTCCAGTTCTGGGCTGACCACACCTGGAGTACTGGGGCCAGTTCTGGTCAGAAAACACCTGGAGTACTGGGTCCAGTTCTGGGCTGACCACATCTGGAGTACTGGGTCCAGTTCTGGGCCAACCACACCTGGAGTACTGGGTCCAGTTCAGTGCCCACCACACCTGGAGTACTGGGTCCAGTTCTGGGCTGACCACACCTGGAGTACTGGGTCCAGTTCTGGTCAGAAAACACCTGGAGTACTGGGTCCAGTTCTGGGCCAACCACACCTGGAGTACTGGGTCCAGTTCAGTGCCCACCACACCTGGAGTACTGGGTCCAGTTCTGGGCTGACCACACCTGGAGTACTGGGTCCAGTTCTGGTCAGAAAACACCTGGAGTACTGGGTCCAGCTCTGGTCAGACCACACCTGGAGTACTGGGTCCAGTTCTGGGCCAACCACACCTGGAGTACTGGGTCCAGTTCTGGGCCAACCACACCTGGAGTACTGGGTCCAGTTCAGTGCCCGCCACACCTGGAGTACTGGGTCCAGTTCTGGGCCAACCACACCTGGAGTACTGGGTCCAGTTCTGGGCCAACCACACCTGGAGTACTGGGTCCAGCTCTGGTCAGACCACACCTGGAGTACTGGGTCCAGTTCTGGTCAAGGTACACCTGGAGTACTGGGTCCAGTTCTGGTCAGAGTACACCTGGAGTACTGGGTCCAGTTCAGTGCCCACCACACCTGGAGTACTGGGACCAGTTCTGGTCAGAAAACACCTGGAGTAGTGGGTCCAGTTCTGGTCAGAAAACACCTGGAGTAGTGGGTCCAGTTCAGTGCCCACCACACCTGGAGTACTGGGACCAGTTCTGGTCAGAAAACACCTGGAGTACTGGGTCCAGTTCAGTGCCCACCACACCTGGAGTACTGGGACCAGTTCTGGTCAGAAAACACCTGGAGTACTGGGTCCAGTTCAGTGCCCACCACACCTGGAGTACTGGGACCAGTTCTGGTCAGAAAATACCTGGAGTACTGGGACCAGTTCTGGTCAGAAAACACCTGGAGTAGTGGGTCCAGTTCAGTGCCCACCACACCTGGAGTACTGGGACCAGTTCTGGTCAGAAAACACCTGGAGTACTGGGTCCAGTTCAGTGCCCACCACACCTGGAATACTGGGACCAGTTCTGGTCAGAAAACACCTGGAGTACTGGGTCCAGTTCTGGTCAGAAAACACCTGGAGTACTGGGTCCAGTTCTGGTCAGAAAACACCTGGAGTACTGGATCCAGTTCTGGTCAGAGTACACCTGGAGTACTGGGTCCAGTTCTGGGCTGACCACACCTGGAGTACTGGGTCCAGTTCTGGTCAGACCACACCTGGAGTACTGGGTCCAGTTCTGGGCTGACCACATCTGGAGTACTGGGTCCAGTTCTGGTCAGAAAACACCTGGAGTACTGGGTCCAGTTCTGGTCAGAAAACACCTGGAGTACCGGGTCCAGTTCTGGTCAGAAAACACCTGGAGTACTGGGTCCAGTTCTGGGCTGACCACATCTGGAGTACTGGGTCCAGTTCTGGTCAGAAAACACCTGGAGTACTGGGTCCAGTTCTGGTCAGAAAACACCTGGAGTACTGGGTCCAGTTCTGGGCTGACCACACCTGGAGTACTGGGGCCAGTTCTGGGCCGACCACACCTGGAGTACTGGGGCCAGTTCTGGTCAGACCACACCTGGAATACTGGGTCCAGTTCTGGTCAGACCACACCTGGAGTACTGGGTCCAGTTCTGGTCAGACCACACCTGGAGTACTGGGTCCAGTTCTGGGCCGACCAGACCTGGAGTACTGGGTCCAGTTCTGGGCCGACCAGACCTGGAGTACTGGTTCCAGTTCTGGGCTGACCACACCTGGTGTACTGGGTCCAGTTCTGGGCCGACCACACCTGGAGTACTGGGACCAGTTCTGGCCACCGAGACACAAGGGAGATATCCAACTGGTGGAGGCAGCGCAGAGAGGAGCCACGAGGCTGATCCGTAGTGTCAGGGGGCTCGGAGCTATGGGGACAGACTGGAAGAGGTGTGGGCTCTTCAACCTGGTGAGGAGGCGCCTGAGAGCTGATCCGACGGTGGGAGATCGGATACAGTCAAGGGGACGGGAGCGGGACAGAGGGTCAAACTAATCAAAAAGAAATTTAGGACCGAGATCAGGAGATCCCCGATCGACACATGGAACGGGCCACACCCCAATCGAGTCGGGGGGGGGTGGGGGATATCCCTGCGATCATTTAAGGGACAGTGGGATGGGGCAATGTTGGGGGGGGTGGGGGGAGTGTGGGATCATTCCGAGGTGTTGTACCCAATAACAGAGGGTGTCAACACTCCCTCCCAAAGCCCTCCGAGCCCCTCAACCTCCAACCTTTCGTTTCTTTGATTCTTTCCTCCGCTGACCCCCTGATCCCAACCCCCACCAATCCCCGCCCCCACCCAACACACCTCGCCTTGCGTGCGATGAGAGAGAAAAAAATGGGTGGAACAGAAGAAACAGGAGCAGGAGGAGGCCGTTCGGCCCCTCGAGCCTGCTCCGCCATTCTATCAGATCACGGCCGATCTTCGACCTCTCCCGCCCGATCCCCGTATCCCCTGATTCCCCGAGAGTCCGAAAATCCATCCATCTCAGCCTTGGATATTCTCAACGACTGAGCATCCTGGAGCAGAGAACTCCAAAGATTCACCACCCTCCGAGTGAAGAAATCCCTCCTCATCTCAATCTTGAATGGCCGACCCCTCATCCTGAGACTATGCCCCCTCGTTCGAGACTCGCGACCCAGGGGGAAACAATCTCTCAGCATCGACCCCCTCAGAATCTTCCATGTTTCAACGAGATCACCTCTCGTCCTTCCACACTCCAGGGAGTACAGGCCCGTTCGACTCAACCTCTCCTCGTCGGACGACCCTCTCGATCCCAGGAGTCAATCTCGAGAATAAGTCCGGCCAGGACGCGGGGATGGTTTGTAAGTTGTCTTTTATTTAAATTTGGGGGGCCTCCGCCGTTGGCGGAGCAGGCCACGGGCCGACTCCACGCCGGCAAAGTAGAACAAGCCCCAAAACTCGAGGTCGTCGTCAGGGACGCTCATGAGCTCGCTGTCCGGCACGCAGGGCTCGGGTGGGGGGTAAAGGGCCCGGAAGCTGGCCAGGTCCTCGGCCTCCAGGTCGTAGTAAGGCGGGCACTGGCTAACCGGGAAGGCCTGGGCCGGCGTCGGCCCGGGGGAGGCCGGAGGAGGGGGAGAGGCCGGCTGGGCCTCGTCGCCGCGGTGACTGAGCTGGCGGGGCGCCTGGAAGTCCTCGATGATCCAGAAGGGGGTCTTCCACAGGTCGGGAGCGGGGCCGGCCCGGGTCGGGTAGACGCCGGGCGGGAGGGCGAGGGGCCGGGGCTGCTCCCCGTCCAGGACGATGGGGGCCGAGTGGGAGGCGAGGGGCTGGTTGGGGAAAGGGGAGGGCGAGCTGAGGCACTGCGGCCCCTCTTCGGGCTCGACCGAGACCTGGACGTGCCGGGGGATCAAGTCGGGCTGAGCGGCCGCGGACTGGGTCGGCGGGGTCTCATTGGGCGAAGGTGTTGACCCTTGACCAGCTTTGGGTTCCAATGGCCGCCCCAGCGATGACCCTTGACCTGATGAATGGAACGATGCCCCCTTGACATTGCCCTCTTCGGTCAGGGGCGACGACTGGCTGGTTAGACCGCCCTCCTCCTCCGGGCCCCCCGTGCCCGGCCCGGAGCCCGTCATGTCGGAGCTGCTCGACCAGGAGGTGTCGGTGGAGCCCGAGTTGGTAGGCCCCAGGAATCGTCCATTGGGCGGGAGGCTCAGGGTCCCTGCGGCGGGGTGGACCTGCAGGACGGGCAGGAAGGCGGCAGCTGGGTGGGGCCTCCTGGACTCGGCAGGGGGCCGCGGAGAAGGGACCGCGGGCTTCTTCGAAACAGGCTTGTGGATCGAATCCATGGGCAGATACATTCAGGCGAGACGGAGGCGTCGGCCGATAATTATCCACATCGTCCAAAAAGACAAACACCTGCCGGGGAAAGACGGACGCAGGTCAGTGGACGGAGTGAGAGATCAAGGCATTCCCCTCTCTCTCAGGGAGATATCTGGTGTCTCTCAGTCCCCTCTCTCTCAGGGAGATATCTGGTGTCTCTCAGTCCCCTCTCTCTCAGCGAGATATCTGTACACTGACTGGTGTCTCTCAGTCTCCTCTCTCTCAGGGGGATATCTGTACACTGACTGGTGTCTCTC
This sequence comes from Heptranchias perlo, assembly GCF_035084215.1. NCBI lineage: Eukaryota > Metazoa > Chordata > Chondrichthyes > Hexanchiformes > Hexanchidae > Heptranchias > Heptranchias perlo. The sequence continues at coordinate 12,894 of NW_027139241.1, read as the reverse complement.
AGTCCCCTCTCTCTCAGCGAGATATCTGTACACTGACTGGTGTCTCTCAGTCCCCTCTCTCTCAGGGAGATATCTGTACACTGACTGGTGTCTCTCAGTCCCTCTCTCTCAGGGAGGTATCTGTACACTGACTGGTGTCTCTCAGTCCCCTCTCTCTCAGGGAGATATCTGTACACTGACTGGTGTCTCTCAGCCCCTCTCTCAGGGAGATATCTGTACACTGACTGGTGTCTCTCAGTCCCCTGTCTCTCAGGGAGATATCTGTACACTGACTGGTGTCTCTCAGTCCCTCTCTCTCAGGGAGATATCTGTACACTGACTGGTGTCTCTCAGTCCCTCTCTCTCGGGGAGATATCTGTACACTGACTGGTGTCTCTCAGTCCCCTCTCTCTCAGGGAGATATCTGTACACTGACTGGTGTCTCTCAGTCCTCTCTCTCTCAGGGAGATATCTGTACACTGACTGGTGTCTCTCAGTCCCTCTCTCTCGGGGAGATATCTGTACACTGACTGGTGTCTCTCAGTCCCCTCTCTCTCAGGGAGATATCTGTACACTGACTGGTGTCTCTCAGTCCCTCTCTCTCAGGGAGATATCTGTACACTGACTGGTGTCTCTCAGTCCCCTCTCTCTCAGGGAGATATCTGGACACTGACTGGTTTCTCTCAGTCCCCTCTCTCTCAGGGAGATATCTGGACACTGACTGGTGTCTCTCAGTCCTCTCTCTCAGGGAGATATCTGTACACTGACTGGTGTCTCTCAGTCCCCTCTCTCTCAGGGAGATATCTGTATACTGACTGGTGTCTCTCAGTCCCCTCTCTCTCAGGGAGATATCTGTACACTGACTGGTGTCTCTCAGTCCCCTCTCTCTCAGGGAGATATCTGTACACTGACTGGTGTCTCTCAGTCCCCTCTCTCTCAGGGAGATATCTGTACACTGACTGGTGTCTCTCAGTCCCCTCTCTCTCAGGGAGATATCTGTACACTGACTGGTGTCTCTCAGTGCCCTCTCTCTCAGGGAGATATCTGTACACTGACTGGTGTCTCTCAGTCCCCTCTCTCTCAGGGAGATATCTGTACACTGACTGGTGTCTCTCAGTCCCCTCTCTCTCAGGGAGATATCTGGACACTGACTGGTTTCTCTCAGTCCCCTCTATCTCAGGGAGATATCTGGACACTGACTGGTGTCTCTCAGTCCCCTCTCTCTCAGGGAGATATCTGTACACTGACTGGTGTCTCGCAGTCCCCTCTCTCTCAGGGAGATATCTGTGCACTGAATGGTGTCTCTCAGTCCCCTCTCTCTCAGGGAGATATCTGTACACTGACTGGTGTCTCTCACTCCTCTCCCTGGGGGAGATATCTGTGCACTGAATGGTGTCTCTCAGTCCCCTCTCTCTCAGGGAGATATCTGGACACTGACTGGCGTCTCTCAGTCCCCTCTCTCTCAGGGAGATATCTGTACACTGACTGGTGTCTCTCACTCCTCTCCCTCGGGGAGATATCTGTGCACTGAATGGTGTCTCTCAGTCCCCTCTCTCTCAGGGACATATCTGTATACTGACTGGTGTCTCTCAGTCCCCTCTCTCTCAGGGAGATATCTGTACACTGACTGGTGTCTCTCACTCCTCTCTCACAGGGAGATATCTGCACACTGACTGGTGTCTCTCAGTCCCCTCTCTCTCAGGGAGATATCTGTACACTGACTGGTGTCTCTCAGTCCTCTCTCTCTCTCAGGGAGATATCTGTGCACTGACTGGTGTCTCTCAATCCCCTCTCTCTCAGGGAGCTTTCTGTACACTGACTGGTGTCTCTCAGTCCCCTCTCTCTCTCAGGGAGATATTTGTACACTGACTCGTGTATCTCAGTCCCCTCTCTCGCAGGGTGATATCTGGACACTGATGGTGGCTCTCAGTCACCTCTCTCTCAGGGTGATATCTGTACACTGACTGGTGTCTCTCAGTCCCCTCTCTCTCAGGGAGATATCTGTACACTGACTGGTGTCTCTCAGTCCCTCTCTCTCAGGGAGATATCTGTACACTGACTGGTGTCCATCAGTCCCCTCTCTCTCAGGGAGATATCTGTACACTGACTGGTGTCTCTCAGTCCCCTCTCTCTCAGGGAGATATCTGTACACTGGCTGGTGTCTCTCAATCCCCTCTCTCTCAGGGGGATATCTGTACACTGACTGGTGTCTCAGTCCCTCTCTCTCAGGGAGATATCTGTACACTGACTGGTGTCTCAGTCCCTCTCTCTCAGGGAGATAGCTGTACACTGATTGGTGTCTCAGTCCCTCTCTCTCAGGGAGATATCTGTACACGAACTGGTGTCTCTCAGTCCCCTCTCTCTCAGGGAGATATCTGTACACTGACTGGTGTCTCTCAGTCCCCCCTCCCTCAGGGAGATAACTGTACACTGACTGGTGTCTCTCAGTCCCCTCCCTCTCAGGGAGATATCTGTGCACTGACTGGTGTCTCTCAGTCCCCTCTCTCTCAGGGAGATATCTGTACACTGACTGGTGTCTCTCAGTCCCCCCTCCCTCAGGGAGATAACTGTACACTGACTGGTGTCTCTCAGCCCCCTCTCTCTCAGGGAGATATCTGTACACTGACTGGTGTCTCTCAGTCCCCTCTCTCTCAGGGAGATATCTGTACACTGATTGGTGTCTCTCAGTCCCCTCTCTCTCAGGGAGATATCTGTACACTGACTGGTGTCTCTCAGTCCCTCTCTCTCAGGGAGATATCTGTACACTGACTGGTGTCTCTCAGTCCCATCTCGCTCAGGGAGATATCTGTACACAGACTGGTGTCTCTCAGTCCCCTCTCTCTCAGGGAGATATCTGTACACTGACTGGTGTCTCTCAGTTCCCTCTCTCTCAGGGAGATATCTGTACACTGACTGGTGTCTCGCAGTCCCCTCTCTCTCAGGGAGATATCTGTGCACTGAATGGTGTCTCTCAGTCCCCTCTCTCTCAGGGAGATATCTGTACACTGACTGGTGTCTCTCAGTACCCTCTCTCTCTCAGGGAGATATCTGTGCACTGACTGGTGTCTCTCAGTCCCCTCTCTCTCAGGGAGATATCTGTACACTGACTGGTGTCTCTCAGTACCCTCTCTCTCTCAGGGAGATATCTGTGCACTGACTGGTGTCTCTCAGTCCCCTCTCTCTCAGGGAGATATCTGTACACTGACTGGTGTCTCTCAGTCCCCTCTCTCTCAGGGAGATATCTGTACACTGACTGGTGTCCATCAGTCCCCTCTCTCTCAGGGAGATATCTGTACACTGACTGGTGTCTCTCAGTCCCCTCTCTCTCAGGGAGATATCTGTACACTGGCTGGTGTCTCTCAATCCCCTCTCTCTCAGGGGGATATCTGTACACTGACTGGTGTCTCAGTCCCTCTCTCTCAGGGAGATATCTGTACACTGACTGGTGTCTCAGTCCCTCTCTCTCAGGGAGATAGCTGTACACTGATTGGTGTCTCAGTCCCTCTCTCTCAGGGAGATATCTGTACACGAACTGGTGTCTCTCAGTCCCCTCTCTCTCAGGGAGATATCTGTACACTGACTGGTGTCTCTCAGTCCCCCCTCCCTCAGGGAGATAACTGTACACTGACTGGTGTCTCTCAGTCCCCTCCCTCTCAGGGAGATATCTGTGCACTGACTGGTGTCTCTCAGTCCCCTCTCTCTCAGGGAGATATCTGTACACTGACTGGTGTCTCTCAGTCCCCCCTCCCTCAGGGAGATAACTGTACACTGACTGGTGTCTCTCAGTCCCCTCTCTCTCAGGGAGATATCGTACACTGACTGGTGTCTCTCAGTCCCCTCTCTCTCAGGGAGATATCTGTACACTGATTGGTGTCTCTCAGTCCCCTCTCTCTCAGGGAGATATCTGTACACTGACTGGTGTCTCTCAGTCCCTCTCTCTCAGGGAGATATCTGTACACTGACTGGTGTCTCTCAGTCCCATCTCGCTCAGGGAGATATCTGTACACTGACTGGTGTCTCTCAGTCCCCTCTCTCTCAGGGAGATATCTGTACACTGACTGGTGTCTCTCAGTTCCCTCTCTCTCAGGGAGATATCTGTACACTGACTGGTGTCTCGCAGTCCCCTCTCTCTCAGGGAGATATCTGTGCACTGAATGGTGTCTCTCAGTCCCCTCTCTCTCAGGGAGATATCTGTACACTGACTGGTGTCTCTCATTACCCTCTCTCTCTCAGGGAGATATCTGTGCACTGACTGGTGTCTCTCAGTCCCCTCTCTCTCAGGGAGATATCTGTACACTGACTGGTGTCTCTCAGTCCCCTCTCTCTCAGGGAGATATCTGTACACTGACTGGTGCCTCTCAGTCCCCTCTCTCTCAGGGAGATATCTGTACACTGACTGGTGTCTCTCAGTCCCCTCTCTCTCAGGGAGATATCTGTACACTGACTGGTGTCTCTCAGTCCCTCTCTCTCAGGGTGATATCTGTGCACTGACTGGTGTCTCCCAGTCCCCTCTCTCTCAGGGAGATATCTGTACACTGACTGGTGTCTCTCAGTCCCCTCTCTCTCAGGGAGATATCTGTACACTGACTGGTGTCCATCAGTTCCCTCTCTCTCAGGGAGATATCTGTACACTGACTGGTGTCTCTCAGTCCTCTCTCCCTCAGGGAGATATCTGTACACTGACTGGTGTCTCTCAGTCCCATCTCTCTCAGGGAGATATCTGTACACTGACTGGTGTCTCTCAGTCCCCTCTCTCTCAGGGAGATATCTGTACACTGACTGGTGTCACTCAGTCCCTCTCTCTCAGGGAGATATCTGGACACTGACTGGTGTCTCTCATTCCCCTCTCCCTCAGGGAGATATCTGTACACTGACTGGTGTCTCTCAGTCCCCTCTCCCTCATTGTGATATCGGTACACTGACTGGTGTCTCTCAGTCCCTCTCTCTCAGGGAGATATCTGTACACTGACTGGTGTCTCTCAGTCCCCTCTCTCTCAGGGAGATATCTGTACACTGGCTGGTGTCTCTCAATCCCCTCTCTCTCAGGGGGATATCTGTACACTGACTGGTGTCTCAGTCCCTCTCTCTCAGGGAGATATCTGTACACTGACTGGTGTCTCAGTCCCTCTCTCTCAGGGAGATAGCTGTACACTGATTGGTGTCTCAGTCCCTCTCTCTCAGGGAGATATCTGTACACGAACTGGTGTCTCTCAGTCCCCTCTCTCTCAGGGAGATATCTGTACACTGACTGGTGTCTCTCAGTCCCCCCTCCCTCAGGGAGATAACTCTACACTGACTGGTGTCTCTCAGTCCCCTCCCTCTCAGGGAGATATCTGTGCACTGACTGGTGTCTCTCAGTCCCCTCTCTCTCAGGGAGATATCTGTACACTGACTGGTGTCTCTCAGTCCCCCCTCCCTCAGGGAGATAACTGTACACTGACTGGTGTCTCTCAGTCCCCTCTCTCTCAGGGAGATATCTGTACACTGACTGGTGTCTCTCAGTCCCCTCTCTCTCAGGGAGATATCTGTACACTGATTGGTGTCTCTCAGTCCCCTCTCTCTCAGGGAGATATCTGTACACTGACTGGTGTCTCTCAGTCCCTCTCTCTCAGGGAGATATCTGTACACTGACTGGTGTCTCTCAGTCCCATCTCGCTCAGGGAGATATCTGTACACTGACTGGTGTCTCTCAGTCCCCTCTCTCTCAGGGAGATATCTGTACACTGACTGGTGTCTCTCAGTTCCCTCTCTCTCAGGGAGATATCTGTACACTGACTGGTGTCTCGCAGTCCCCTCTCTCTCAGGGAGATATCTGTGCACTGAATGGTGTCTCTCAGTCCCCTCTCTCTCAGGGAGATATCTGTACACTGACTGGTGTCTCTCAGTACCCTCTCTCTCTCAGGGAGATATCTGTGCACTGACTGGTGTCTCTCAGTCCCCTCTCTCTCAGGGAGATATCTGTACACTGACTGGTGTCTCTCAGTCCCCTCTCTCTCAGGGAGATATCTGTACACTGACTGGTGCCTCTCAGTCCCCTCTCTCTCAGGGAGATATCTGTACACTGACTGGTGTCTCTCAGTCCCCTCTCTCTCAGGGAGATATCTGTACACTGACTGGTGTCTCTCAGTCCCTCTCTCTCAGGGTGATATCTGTGCACTGACTGGTGTCTCCCAGTCCCCTCTCTCTCAGGGAGATATCTGTACACTGACTGGTGTCTCTCAGTCCCCTCTCTCTCAGGGAGATATCTGTACACTGACTGGTGTCCATCAGTTCCCTCTCTCTCAGGGAGATATCTGTACACTGACTGGTGTCTCTCAGTCCTCTCTCCCTCAGGGAGATATCTGTACACTGACTGGTGTCTCTCAGTCCCATCTCTCTCAGGGAGATATCTGTACACTGACTGGTGTCTCTCAGTCCCCTCTCTCTCAGGGAGATATCTGTACACTGACTGGTGTCACTCAGTCCCTCTCTCTCAGGGAGATATCTGGACACTGACTGGTGTCTCTCATTCCCCTCTCCCTCAGGGAGATATCTGTACACTGACTGGTGTCTCTCAGTCCCCTCTCCCTCATTGTGATATCGGTACACTGACTGGTGTCTCTCAGTCCCTCTCTCTCAGGGAGATATCTGTACACTGACTGGTGTCTCTCTGTCCCGTCTCCCTCATTGTGATATCTGTACACTGACTGGTGTCTCTCAGTCCCCTCTCTCTCAGGGAGATATCTGTACACTGACTGGTGTCTCTCAGTCCCTCTCTCTCAGGGAGATATCTGTACACTGACTGGTGTCTCTCAGTCCCCTCTCTCTCAGGGAGATATCTGTACACTGACTGGTGTCCATCAGTTCCCTCTCTCTCAGGGAGATATCTGTACACTGACTGGTGTCTCTCAGTCCCCTCTCTCGCAGGGTGATATCTGTGCACTGACTGGTGTCTCCCAGTCCCCTCACTCTCAGGGAGATATCTGTACACTGACTGGTGTCTCTCAGTCCCCTCTCTCTCAGGGAGATATCTGTACACTGACTGGTGTCCATCAGTCCCTCTCTCTCAGGGAGATATCTGTACACTGACTGGTGTCTCTCAGTCCCCTCTCTCTCAGGGAGATATCTGTACACTGACTGGTGTCTCTCAGTCCCCTCTCTCTGAGGGAGATATCTGTACACTGGCTGGTGTCTCTCAATCCCCTCTCTCTCAGGGGGATATCTGTACACTGACTGGTGTCTCAGTCCCTCTCTCTCAGGGAGATATCTGTACACTGACTGGTGTCTCAGTCCCTCTCTCTCAGGGAGATAGCTGTACACTGATTGGTGTCTCAGTCCCTCTCTCTCAGGGAGATATCTGTACACGAACTGGTGTCTCTCAGTCCCCCCTCCCTCAGGGAGATAACTGTACACTGACTGGTGTCTCTCAGTCCCCTCTCTCTCAGGGAGATATCTGTACACTGACTGGTGTCTCTCAGTCCCCTCTCTCTCAGGGAGATATCTGTACACTGACTGGTGTCTCTCAGTCCCCTCTCTCTCAGGGAGATATCTGTACACTGACTGGTGTCTCTCAATCCCTCTCTCTCAGGGAGATATCTCTGCACTGACTGGTGTCTCTCAGTCCCCTCTCTCTCAGGGAGATATCTGTACATTGACTGGTGTCTCTCAGTCCCTCTCTCTCAGGGAGATATCTGTACACTGACTGGTGTCTCTCAGTCCCATCTCGCTCAGGGAGATATCTGTACACTGACTGGTGTCTCTCAGTCCCCTCTCTCTCAGGGAGATATCTGTACACTGACTGGTGTCTCTCAGTTCCCTCTCTCTCAGGGAGATATCTGTACACTGACTGGTGTCTCGCAGTCCCCTCTCTCTCAGGGAGATATCTGTGCACTGAATGGTGTCTCTCAGTCCCCTCTCTCTCAGGGAGATATCTGTACACTGACTGGTGTCTCTCAGTCCCCTCTCTCTCTCAGGGAGATATCTGTGCACTGACTGGTGTCTCTCAGTCCCCTCTCTCTCAGGGAGCTATCTGCACACTGACTGGTGTCTCTCAGTCCCCTCTCTCTCAGGGAGATATCTGTACACTGACTGGTGTCTCTCAGTCCCCTCTCTCTCTCAGGGAGATATTTGTACACTGACTGGTGTCTCTCAGTCCCTCTCTCTCAGGGAGATATCTGTACACTGACTGGTGTCTCTCAGTACCCTCTCTCTCAGGGAGATATCTGTGCACTGACTGGTGTCTCTCAGTCCCCTCTCTCTCTGGGAGATATCTGTACACTGACTGGTGTCTCTCAGTCCCTCTCTCTCAGGGAGATATCTGTACACTGACTGGTGTCTCTCAGTACCCTCTCTCTCAGGGAGATATCTGTACACTGACTGGTGTCTCTCAGTACCCTCTCTCTCAGGGAGATATTTGTACACTGACTGGTGTCTCTCAGTCCCTCTCTCTCAGGGAGATATCTGTACACTGACTGGTGTCTCTCAGTCCCCTCCCTCTCAGGGAGATATCTGTACACTGACTGGTGTCTCCCAGTCCCCTCTCTCTCAGGGAGATATCTGTACACTGACTGGTGTCTCTCAGTCCCCTCTCTCTCAGGGAGATATCTGTACACTGACTGGTGTCCATCAGTTCCCTCTCTCTCAGGGAGATATCTGTACACTGACTGGTGTCTCTCAGTCCCCTCTCTCTCAGGGAGATATCTGGACATTGACTGGTGTCTCTGAGTCCCTCTCCCTCAGGGAGATATCTGGAAACTGACAGGTGTCTCTCAGTCCCCTCTCTCTCAGGGAGATATCTGTGCACTGACTGGTGTCTCTCACTCCTCTCCCTCGGGGAGATATCTGGAGACTGACTGGTGTCTCTCAGTCCCCTCTCTCTCAGGGAGATATCTGTACACTGACTGGTGTCTCTCAGTCCCTCTCTCACAGGGAGATATCTGCACACTGACTGGTGTCTCTCAGTCCCCTCTCTCTCAGGGAGATATCTGCACACTGACTGGTTTCTCTCAGTCCCCTCTCTCTCTCAGGGAGATATCTGTACACTGACTGGTGTCTCTCACTCCTCTCCCTCGGGGAGATATCTGCACACTGACTGGTGTCTCTCAGTCCCCTCTCTCTCAGGGAGATATCTGTACACTGACTGGTGTCTCTCAGTCCCTCTCTCTCAGGGAGATATCTGTACACTGACTGGTGTCTCTCAGTCCCCTCTCCCTCAGGGAGATATCTGTACACTGACTGGTGTCTCTCAGTCCCCTCTCTCTCAGGGAGATATCTGCACACTGACTGGTGTCTCTCAGTCCCCTCTCTCTCAGGGAGATATCTGTACACTGACTGGTGTCTCTCAGTCCCCTCTCTCTCTCAGGGAGATATCTGTACACTGACTGGTGTCTCTCAGTCCCCTCTCTCTCGGGGAGATATCTGTACACTGACTGGCGATAACACTCCCTCTATAACACACCCCTCACTGTAACACTCCCTCTATAACACACCCCTCACTGCAACACTCCCTCCATAACACACCCCTCACTGTAACACTCCCTCTATAACACACCACTCACTGTAACACTCCCTCCATAACACACCCCTCACTGTAACACTCCCTCTATAACACACCCCTCACTGCAACACTCCCTCTATAACACACCCCTCACTGTAACACTCCCTCTATAACACACCCCTCACTGTAACACTCACTCTATAACACACCCCTCACTATAACACTCCCTCTATAACACACTCCTCACTGTAACACTCCCTCTATAACACACCCCTCACTGTAACACTCCCTCTATAACACACCCCTCACTGTAACACTCCCTCTATAACACTCCCCTCACGATAACACTCCCTCTATAACACACCCCTCACTGTAACACACCCTCCATCACACTCCCCTCACTGTAACACTCCCTCTATAACACACCCCTCACTGTAACACTCCCTCTATAACACACCCCTCACTGTAACACTCCCTCTATAACACATCCCTCACTGTAACACTCCCTCTATAACACACCCCTCACTGAAACACTCCCTCTATAACACACCCCTCACTGTAACACTCCCTCTATAACACACCCCTCACTATAACACTCCCTCTATCACACACCCCTCACTGTAACACTCCCTCTATAACACACCCCTCACTGTAACACTCCCTCTATAACACACCCCTCACGATAACACTCCCTCTATAACACACCCCTCACTGTAACACTCCCTCTCTAACACACCCCTCACTGTAACACTCCCTCTATAACACTCCCCTCACTGTAACACTCCCTCTATAACACACCCCTCACTGTAACACTCCCTCTATAACACACCCCTCACTGTAACACTCCCTCTATAACACACCCCTCACTGTAACACTCCCTCTATAACACACCCCTCACTGTAACACTCCCTCTATAACACACCCCTCACTGTAACACACCCTCTATAACACACCCCTCACTGTAACACTCCCTCTATAACACACCCCTCACTGTAACACTCCCTCTCTAACACACCCCTCACCATAACACTCCCTCTATAACACACCCCTCACTGTAACACTCCCTCTCTAACACACCCCTCACCATAACACTCCCTCTATAACACACCCCTCACTGTAACACTCCCTCTATAACACTCCCCTCACCATAACACTCCCTCTATAACACACCCCTCACTGTAACACTCCCTCTATAACACTCCCCTCACTGTAACACTCCCTCTATAACACACCCCTCACTGTAACACTCCCTCTATAACACACCCCTCACTGTAACACTCCCTCTATAACACACCCCTCACTGTAACACTCCCTCTATCACACACCCCTCACTGTAACACTCCCTCTATAACACACCCCTCACTGTAACACTCCCTCTATAACACACCCCTCACTGTAACACTCCCTCTATAACACCCCTCACTGTAACACTCCCTCTATAACACACTCCTCACTGTAACACTCCCTCTATAACACACCCCTCACTGTAACACTCCCTCTATAACACACCCCTCACTGTAACACTCCCTCTATAACACACCCCTCACTGTAACACTCCCTCTATCACACACCCCTCACTGTAACACTCCCTCTATAACACTCCCCTCACTGTAACACTCCCTCTATAACACACCCCTCACTGTAACACTCCCTCTATCACACTCCCCTCACCGTAACACTCCCTCTATAACACACCCCTCACTGTAACACTCCCTCTATAACACTCCCCTCACTGTAACACTCCCTCTATAACACACCCCTCACTGTAACACTCCCTCTATAACACACCCCTCACTGTAACACTCCCTCTATAACACTCCCCTCACTATAACACTCCCTCTATAACACACCCCTCACTGTAACACTCCCCCTATAACACACCCCTCACTGTAACACTCCCTCTATAACACACCCCTCACTGTAACACTCCCTCTATAACACACCCCTCACTGTAACACTCCCTCTATAACACACCCCTCACTATAACACTCCCTCTATAACACACCCCTCACTGTAACACTCCCTCTATAACACACCCCTCACTGTAACACTCCCTCTATAACACACCCCTCACTGTAACACTCCCTCTATAACACACCCCTCACTGTAACACTCCCTCTATAACACACCCCTCACTGTAACACTCCCTCTATAACACACCCCTCACTGTAACACTCCCTCTATAACACACCCCTCACTGTAACACTCCCTCTATAACACACCCCTCACTATAACACTCCCTCTATAACACACCCCTCACTGTAACACTCCCTCTATAACACACCCCTCACTGTAACACTCCCTCTATAACACACCCCTCACTGTAACACTCCCTCTATAACACACCCCTCACTGTAACACTCCCTCTATAACACACCCCTCACTGTAACACTCCCTCTATCACACACCCCTCACTGTAACACTCCCTCTATAACACTCCCCTCACTATAACACTCCCTCTATAACACTCCCCTCACTGTAACACTCCCTCTATAACACACCCCTCACTGTAACACTCCCTCTATAACACTCCCCTCACCATAACACTCCCTCTATAACACACCCCTCACTGTAACACTCCCTCTATAACACACCCCTCACTGTAACACTCCCTCTATAACACACCCCTCACTGTAACACTCCCTCTATAACACACCCCTCACTGTAACACTCCCTCTATAACACACCCCTCACTATAACACTCCCTCTATAACACACCCCTCACTGTAACACTCCCTCTATAACACACCCCTCACTGTAACACTCCCTCTATAACACACCCCTCACTGCAACACTCCCTCGAGAACACACCCCTCACTGTAACACTCCCTCTATAACACACCCCTCACTATAACACTCCCTCTATAACACACCCCTCACTGTAACACTCCCTCTATAACACACCCCTCACTGTAACACTCCCTCTATAACACACCCCTCACTGTAACACTCCCTCTATAACACACCCCTCACTGTAACACTCCCTCTATAACACACCCCTCACTGTAACACTCCCTCTATAACACTCCCCTCACTATAACACTCCCTCTTTAACACACCCCTCACTGTAACACTCCCTCTATAACACACCCCTCACTGTAACACTCCCTCTATAACACACCCCTCACTGTAACACTCCCTCTATAACACTCCCCTCACCATAACACTCCCTCTATAACACACCCCTCACTGTAACACTCCCTCTATAACACTCCCCTCACCATAACACTCCCTCTATAACACACCCCTCACTGTAACACTCCCTCTATAACACACCCCTCACTGTAACACTCCCTCTATAACACACCCCTCACTGCAACACTCCCTCTATAACACACCCCTCACTGTAACACTCCCTCTATAACACTCCCCTCACCATAACACTCCCTCTATAACACACCCCTCACTGTAACACTCCCTCTATAACACACCCCTCACTG